>NC_056733.1:392110101-392410101 GCF_019279795.1 Protopterus annectens
AACAGACGTGAGAGATAGATATATGGGATAATACAAAAGAAGAGTTTGGAAAGCAAACTGGTCTCTTTACAGGATGATAAAATACATGATGCACATGAGATACCAGATGCAGTATTCAAAAGATGGCAAGTACCCTATTTATTTAAGTAATTATGTTACTAGGGTAGAGCACTGATCAGATTAGACCATTTGCAGGCTCATGTTACATACACAGCAACAACAGTAAAGTAACATTCAAGGTATAACTAATTATACCATACAGTGACATAACATAACATAGAAGTAAAAAATATATATACACATATTTACATGAAGATTTAAATATAAGTAGGATCAGGAATACCCAATGCATAATACATGTGCAATAGGAGAAGCGAATGTGGACCAGTCAAAAGAACCAACATAGTATATACAAGCATGGAGAGGAATTGTAGCACTGACTGCATCACAAATTAAACAGGATATACGAGAAAAAAAAAAGTTGCAAAAACAGGAAGGGTAATTCCCATAATGGTAAAAATTATTTCATTAAACTAAACAGGCAACTAAGAAGGCTAACTAGATCAAGCAATACCAACTTTAGAGGTTAAGATAGCGTTCCAAGTGAAAGATAACCATAAGGCCTTCTTCAGCTATGTCAGAATACTCAAGGGCAGCACACAGCAATGTGCTGAACTGGTGTGTGACGACCCACCACTGGACCAGTAACCAAGGAACCTCAATCCTCACCACTGGCAACAGTGGAGGATGTTCACTGACAGGATAAGTACACACACAGTATTTTCAGATGCAGCTCTCTGCATCAACTGCAATTTCCCTTAAGAGCACACAGAGAGCACAGTCAGTCCGGGGCTGGTTTCTCTCTCTTTCTCCAGATCCCCAGTAAGCGTCCCCACTGATACAGCTATAGAGTTGTAATCTCAGCTGAATGACCATGCCAAAACCTCCAGCACCCTCTCTGTCCAACCAGTGCTTCATCATCATCATCAGCCCCCTTTTTTCCCATTTTTCTACATGGGGTTGGGGTATCATGTTAACTGTCGCCAACTCTCTCAATTCAGTGCCACACTCCTGCCTTCTTCAACACTCATGCCTGACTGTCGCAGATCTTCTTTCACACAATCCATCCACCTCTTTGCTGGACATCCTCGCTTCCTCTTACCTTATTCCTGTCTGCCCAAATTATCCTCACCAGATTGTCTTCTGTTTTTCTACATGTGTCCAAACCACTGTAATCTGTTCTCTTTGATCTTTTCTGCAATTGGAGCTACTTTGGCTTCTGCTCTTATGTCCTCATTTCTTCACCTGTCCCACAGTGTTCATCCTACGACCTTTCTCAGGCACTTTATTTCCATAACCTCTAGCTTCTTCAGCTATTCTGCCTTTACTGCCCAAGTTTCTGTACCATACAGTAGTACTGGTCACACCACTGTCTTGTACACCTTACTTTTCAGCTTCTTTGGCATTCTTCTGTCATTGACTATACCTGATACTCTATGCCAGTTGGCTGCAGCGCCTCTGATTCTATCTTTGACCTCTTCATTCAGACTACCCTTCTCCTCAATTACCCCTCCCAGATACTTGAAGCTGTTTACCTGTTCCACTATCTTCCCTTCTGTCTCTTTTCTCAGCTTCTTCTGATTTCCCCAATTTGCTGCCAGTGCCACCATCTTATATTTGCTAAGTTTCATCCCATGCACCTTCAGATTTGGATTCCATTCTCTTATCCTTTGCTGAACTTCTATCTCAGAGTCTGCCTACACATGCTACATCATCTACATACAGTAGATTTGTTAATCCCTCCCCTCCAACCTGTTTACTAATGTAGTCCATCACGAGTATGAACAGCAGTGGGCTCAGAGCTGAACCCTGATGTACACTCACAACCACTGGGTACCCCTCTGTGAGGCTGAACACTGTTCATACTTGAGTCATTGGGTCCTTGCACATAGCCTGCACAAATTCTACCAATGTTTCGGGGACTTCAAACCACCGCAGTACTGCCCAGATCAGCTTTCTTGGTACCTTGTGATATGCTTTCTCCAAGTCTAGGAATGCCCAGTTGGACTCTCTCCTCATCTCTAGCTTCTTCTCAAGTATCTGACTCAATGCAAACATCGGGTCAACTGTGCTGCATCCTGATCTGAATCCAAACTGCTGATCTCCCATCTTACATTCTATTACATTGCATATCAGTTTATCAATCAAACTCTCCAGAACTTTCATACAATGTGATAGGAGTTTGATGCCTCTGTACTGAAATCCACACAGGATGCAAGAAAGACCGCTGCACGGCAAAAAACACATCCAATTCCACACAAATGAAGCCAGCAGCCCCAGGTGTCCGCATAAAAATAATTTAATTTAATAAACAAATCCAGAGGGAAAAATCCCTCGGATAACAAATATACAGACCGGTTTCGGCTCAATAGAGCCTTCCTCAGTGATACAAATTTTATTATATATAAATCAACTCACAAATGCTTCAAACACCATATATATATGTAAATGCAAAACAAAGAGCACTGCATAATCCGCCTATCAAAATAGGCAAATCATAATTGGTCATTAAGACCAGGTGGAAACATTGCCCCAAGTTTAATTATCCACTTTCTCTCTTTGGAAGTAAGCAGTTCATGCCATTTTATTTTATCCTGACATTTACCCTTGATATGGTCAATAACACAAAACATAAAGTTAGCTGTGGTGTGTTTTAAACTATGTTTAAATAATGCATTGTTACTACGCTTATTCTTGATGTCACTAATGTGTTCTCCAATTCTAAGGCGAAATGCCCTAGAAGTCTTTCCCACATAAAAGCAGAACACGTACAGGTCACTAAATATATAACCCACCCAGAACTACAATTTGCCCAAAAATTGATCTCAAAAATCTCAGGTGTGTTCTGACTACTAAATTCTGCAATACGTGAAACCTTGTTACAAAATTTACAATGGCCACACGTACAACACCCACTCACTGGAGCCCCTGTGAGAGTAGATTGAGTATAAACTTTGGAATCAAACAAGGACTTCTTATAGTGACTCAAATGTGACCCAATAGTACGTCCCTTCTGAAAGAAAATGAACATCTATCCCCAAGAAAGTTGTTCAATCTGTTGTCAGCCAAAAGGATATTCCAATGTCTATCAACAATCTTCATAAAGCCTCGAGTATTGCGTCCATAAGAAGTAACTAGCCTAAGCGGTTGTTTAGACCTATCACGATTGTGATCTTTATAGCACAGCAAATCAGTTCTATGAAATTGAGAAACCCACTGTTTTGCCATGTGTATAGATCCGGAATGATATCCCCTATGTTTAAATCTGGCAACCAAATCCTCACTGGTCTGGACATAGGACCCTTGATTGGAACAAATTCTCCTAGCTCGTAGGAATTGTGACTTAGGAATATTCCGGATGATGTGTGGTGGGTGGAAGCTAGTCGCATGCAGTAAAGAATTGTATTCCGGAAATTTCCTGAATAGGGTAGTGGATAAAGTATTATCCATATTCCTGTGTAATTCAACATCCAAAAAAATTATATTGGACCTATCAAAATTCATCTTGAATTCTATACCCCATATGTTGTTATTAAGATATTCAAGAAATTCCAAAAGATACTGATCATCAGCCCTCCACACCAACCAACAATCATCCAGATATCGACGCCACATGTCCATTTCACACATAAAGATATTGTGACTGGTATCATAAATAATGATCTCCTCGATATAGGCCATAAATAGATCTGCATAAATGGGTGCAAAAGATGCACCCATAGCAGTTCCTTTAATTTGCCAAAAGCACCTGTTCTGATAGTAAAAAATATTGCTGGTAAGCACATATTCAGTAAGGCAAACCAGGAAAGTGTTAAAGCCTGGTTTGTATAGTTCAGATCTAGCCAACCAATATTCTAGTGCTTGTAGGCCTGCCCAATGTGGAATATTGGTATAAAGTGATGTAATATCAAGGGTACATAATAGCCAGTCCGGTTCCAATTGAATATCACTAATAACCTCCAAAAACTGTGTGGTATCTTGAATCCGAGCTCTAATTAACCCTAATAGGGGTTTCAGATAGAAAGTTAAATATTCCGATAAAGGTTCCGTCAAGGACCCATGTCCAGACACAATAGGTCGACCAGGTGGGTTGGTAAGATTTTTATGTATTTTAGGAAGCATATAGAGAAATTGTTTTTGAGGGGATGGCACCATCAACTGTTCTTTGGTGGCCTGCTGGATAATACCCTCATCCACTGCTGAAGTCAAAAATTCTTCAATCTTACGCTGTAAATTAGGGGTTGGATCCAAAGGCATGGCCATATAATGGTCTTTATTCCCCAACTGTCTCAAAGCCTCCTGATCATACAAATCCTTATTCTGAATCACCACCGCCCCACCTTTGTCAGACTGAGTGATAACCACATTTTTGTTTTTAGCTAACTCATCCAAACTACACACTTCATCCCTGGACAGATTGTTGTAAGACAGAGGAAAATCCTTATAGTGATAGTGTAAATCATATAGCACATTCCTTTGAAAAACTCCCACCAATTGAGTCATAGGCGGATTAAAAGACGATTTTTTGAATTTAAACTCATGAGATTTATCACCATCACTATCAGCAAACAACAGTTTTAGATTCAATAATCTACAAAAATTGACCACATCCAGGGCTAAAGAATGTTCAGGTACAAAAAAAACGGGGACAAAGTTCAAACCTTTATTTAACAATGAACACTGTGTAGTGGTCAGCTCAGTGGAAGAAATGTTGTGAACATTAGAAGGGAACATTACTGTGCTGTCATCAGTTTCAGTAAAGCATCCATACTTTGCTTGGGCGTGTCTTTTCCTATGTTTCCGCCCCCTCGTCTACAGGTGCGGCGGAAGGGTGTGGCAAATTGTCACGTTTGGCATTTGGTAAAACATCAATCTGGTTCTCCTCAAATTCTCCTTCAGTATTAGAAGAATAATCATCACCTGAAGTGAAATTCGAAAATTCAGAAGTATTCTTAAGAATTGATTTAGGTCTTTTTCTTTTAGGAGTGGAGAATCTCTTAACTCCCTTTTCATACTCCCCAGGTACTCTAAAAGAAACATTTTTTGAACTTTCAAAAGGTTTCCCCCTTTCGTAGTCCCCCACATCTCTAAAGAATTTTTTAATCTTTCTCTCTTTGAGTACTGAATTCATTTTGGAGAGGTCAGAAGTAAGTTTTTTAATCTGTGTGGAAAAGGAGTCACAAGTTTCAAACTTGCTAGTATCCATACATATTAATTCAAGATCTTTAACCCCCTTCTGTACCTTCCGTTCATAAAAAGCTGTTAATACATCCACAAACTTGGAACTAGCCAACTGTTGGACCTGTGCCCAATCTTCCAATAGTTTGTCATCAATGTCAGAGACCAAAGGTTGCACCTTAACCCTAAGGCCCCGTGGAGTAATGTTTTTACGTTGGTATGCCTTAAATAAACGTAGGTGCCAAACATTAGTCCTCACCATTCGCATGTTCTTACTAAGTAAACCAAAAAACATATCACATTCATTATTGGAAGCATTAGACGAAGGAACATGTGTAGAGCCCAATGGGCCTAGACCAAAAACTGATAAATCATCCATATCGGATGATAAACCCTGAATGAGAGGTGATAATGCCATACTTTCAACTCAAAGGACTTGCCCACACACAAAAGAACAATATATAGATATATATATATATATATATATATATGTATGTAAACGTGTACTGACTATACTTGAAACACTGCAAGAATGCAGCCAACACACAAACACCACAATAATAGGGAATATCAAACAATTTTTTCAGCAGCACTTCATCAAAATGGGTTTCAAACCTGTTCATATGCAAAAAGACCAAAAAAATTTTCCAAAAAACCTAATACCATAACCAGTCCTGAAGCTCCTGAGTTCACGCTTCACACTGTGCATAGGTTAAATGAAAGAAAAATTTTTTATTAATGTATACAAATACCATAGGCAGCCAAAAATCCAAGGATTAACACGCTGCGTATTTGTATAAAACAAATATATGAAAATGCAATGAACAGGAAACCCAATTCACATATACAAACATGAAAAATCCCCAAAATTGAGCTGAAGTGTGACCAAAATATAGTCAAACATTGTACACACAAATAGAAATAAAAAATTCCAGCATGTGAAGCCAAGTCCGATGGGCAAAAAAAGGCACTAGAGATGAAAACAAAATAAACACAATTATTGAAAGGCACCAAAATAAGAAAGAGGGATCCACTACTTATCCTGCCACTTCAATGTCAACCCCACAAAATGAAACCAAATAGATAGGCAGTTATGATTTGGGAATAACACCCCAACAGCCCGACCCAAATATCAAATCAAGATATACCAAATATCAATAGAGGAGAACCAGAGAATGCAATGTTTACCTAGCATCAACAAGTGTATATGTAGAAACATATGTATATATATCCTAGCACCTAGGAGCAATACATATATTAAGTCACAATTCCTACGAGCTAGGAGAATTTGTTCCAATCAAGGGTCCTATGTCCAGACCAGTGAGGATTTGGTTGCCAGATTTAAACATAGGGGATATCATTCCGGATCTATACACATGGCAAAACAGTGGGTTTCTCAATTTCATAGAACTGATTTGCTGTGCTATAAAGATCACAATCGTGATAGATCTAAACAACCGCTTAGGCTAGTTACTTCTTATGGACGCAATACTCGAGGCTTTATGAAGATTGTTGATAGACATTGGAACATCCTTTTGGCTGACAACAGATTGAACAACTTTCTTGGGGATAGATGTTCATTTTCTTTCAGAAGGGGACGTACTATTGGGTCACATTTGAGTCACTATAAGAAGTCCTTGTTTGATTCCAAAGTTTATACTCAATCTACTCTCACAGGGGCTCCAGTGGTTGGATGTTTTTCGTGTGGCCATTGTAAATTTTGTAACAAGGTTTCACGTATTGCAGAATTTAGTAGTCAGAACACACCTGAGATTTTTGAGATCAATTTTTGGGCAAATTGTAGTTCTGGGTGGGTTATATATTTAGTGACCTGTACGTGTTCTGCTTTTTATGTGGGAAAGACTTCTAGGGCATTTCGCCTTAGAATTGGAGAACACATTAGTGACATCAAGAATAAGCGTAGTAACAATGCATTATTTAAACATAGTTTAAAACACACCACAGCTAACTTTATGTTTTGTGTTATTGACCATATCAAGGGTAAATGTCAGGATAAAATAAAATGGCATGAACTGCTTACTTCCAAAGAGAGAAAGTGGATAATTAAACTTGGGGCAATGTTTCCACCTGGTCTTAATGACCAATTATGATTTGCCTATTTTGATAGGCGGATTATGCAGTGCTCTTTGTTTTGCATTTACATATATATATGGTGTTTGAAGCATTTGTGAGTTGATTTATATATAATAAAATTTGTATCACTGAGGAAGGCTCTATTGAGCCGAAACCGGTCTGTATATTTGTTATCCGAGGGATTTTTCCCTCTGGATTTGTTTATTAAATTAAATTATTTTTATGCGGACACCTGGGGCTGCTGGCTTCATTTGTGTGGAATTGCCTCTGTACTGCCCACACTTGTGGATGTCCCCTTTGTTCTTGTACACTGGCATGAGTATGCTTATTTTCCAGTCATCTGGGATATGCCTTTCTCTTCACACTGCTATTAGTACCCTCAGGAGCCATTTCTCCCCTGTTTCACCCAGCATTTTTATCATATCTGCTGTGACCTCATCTAAGCCTGCTGCTTTCCTTGACTTCATCTTCCTTAGTGCTGTTCTTACTCCTTCTAGGGTGGGCTCCTCTTCTTCTCTCATCATAAACTGTCTCTGGGGCAATACAGCTTTTGTGGGGTTTTCTTCATTCAGAATCTGCTGGAAATACTCCTTCCATCTACCTTTGATGCCCTCTGGCATCCCTTATGAAGGGTGTCTGACTATCTTCTTTATCTTTCTGTCTTTGCAACCTGAAATAGTTTCTTTGTTCATCTTACTGAATCACTTTCCAGAAGTTGGTACCGTGCCTCTAATGCCCTATTCTTTGCTATTGCGACTTCTCTCTTAGATTCTTTGCCCAACCAGTAGTCCTTCCTAGCCTAGTCAGTCTATTCTATCTCCCACTTCATCCTGTACTCCTTCTTTCTTTTGATGACTTTCTAGACTTCTGCATTCAACCACCAGCTTTCCTTATGTACCTTATTTCCATACCTGGCTCAGCCACATATCTTTCATGTAGTCCTGTTTTTCAACTCCACCTCTTTCCTGCTCTTAATGGGGTTCCTGCTCTTAATGGGGTGCTAGAGCCCTGAGAAATTCCTTGAACTGCTGTACTTTTTATCCAGTCAACTTCCAGGTCTTCAGCCTGGTCTCTGTTGACCTTAGAGCCTTCTCTCACCACTACTTGCAGCTGATTGTGGGAACTAGTGGGCTGACTGTTTCACTGGGGATGACTTTGCAATCATGGATTCTACTCCAGTGCCTTTTCCTTACTAGGAGGAAGTTTACCTGAGTTGTATGTTTTCTTGTATGTGATCTTGTGACTGTCTCTCTTTCTGAACCATGTGCTGGCTACTATCAAGCCATTTGCCAGAGAGAAGTCTAGAATGGCCTCTCCTTCTTTATTCCTGTTGCTCCACCCATGTGGACCCAGGCAGTCCTCATATCCTGTTCTGTCTGTCCCAACATGTGCATTAGCCATTTTCATTATCAATACCAATTCATGTTTTCCTGATTTATCTATCCGCAACTGCTGTCTGAATACACTCTTTTCCTCACTATCACAACCCTACTGTGGGGCATAGACTGAGATTATGAATACTGCCCTAATTCTGATGATATCCCTTACTGCCTTCTGAAGCCTCTCTATCTCTCTCACCACAATTACTACACCTTTTCTAGCCTGCTCTCCACCTGAGTAGTAGACTCTGGATCGCAAGCCAAGTGGCTTTGCTGCATTGCCCTTCCATTTCATCTCTTGGATACATAGGATGTTCAGTCACCTCCGTATCATCATGTCATCCACTTCTAAGCTTCGTCCTGTCAGTGAACCTACATTAAGCGTAGCATTCATGTTTGGCAGGTTGGTTGACTTTATAGCCACTCAACAGAGCTATCCCAGGTAACCCAGGCTGGGTAACTAGGCAACGGCCAGCCAGTAGCTTGGGCTGCAGGGATTTATGGCAGGCACACACTGGCCAATAGGTGCACATATACCCCAAGGGTCCCTGAGTTGGCAGGGTCCTCAACCCACTTATCACCAGTAGCTACTCATCTCTATTTTCGGTGACATTAATCAACATGACCAAATCCCCTAGAGCCATATTTTATACCATCGAGTGACTAACCCTGCCATGGCATGCAGTCTATGAACCATGTTCTCCTATCTTGAGGATACTGCTCACCCAATAGATGCCCAAAGCGGTTGGTCTGTACAACTCTTTCCCTTATATGGTACCACGTAGTGTCTGTGCTGCTGCCCACAGCTCCATTCATTGGTGAATTTGAGATGGAAACACTCAGCATGTTTTTCAGACATGGGAGAAACCCCACCGAGACACAGGGAGAACATACAAACTCCAAACAGGCATTGGTCAGAGGTCAGGATTGAACCTTGCATCTTATGCATAGGAGGCAAAGACCTTAACCACTAAGCCATCTGGTCTCCAGTGCTTCATGTCCCTGCCCAAATAACTGACACACACACTCTTTGAGGTTTGATTTACAAACACACATACATAGGAGAGGCTGGCACAGGTTTACTAGCTATGCCCCTTTCTGCCCAGACTATAAGGTAGATATCACTGGCACCAGTCACTCCTTATCAGCTACTTTAGGGCCCAATCGTACTGTGTAATATTAATACTAATACAAATGGTACTTTGACCAAGAGCAAGGCTATTAGGATTGGCCCATACAGTGTCACCAAATAAATATGCAAGTACTCTAAAAACTTAAATATCTCTACACAGATCAGCCACAATGAAAGGTTGGAATATATTTAATAATAAATAATAAAAGAACAAGAGAATACTAAATATACAGTCACAGTGACATCAGAATTCAAAACCACAGGAAATATTTAAAACAACATTGCAGGAAAGTCTCAAACAAATAAAGAAAAATATCTAAACTAAGTTTCACTATATTCCTGACTGAATCTAAAGAATTATACTGTAATCTAAAAACTTACTAATAGAGCGAGGCAGATGTGTGGTGAATGGATCTTGTTGTCAGGTCCAAGACAAAATGCCGAATGCTCTGTCTTAGTCAGAGACTTCTCAAATTAATATGTAAAATATTACTGCTGGGATATCTTGCAGAATGACAAAATTTCTCGTCATCTGACTTCTAGTTCCCATGCGAAACCCCCCATTGCTAGAAGCTGGTAGCATTTAGCATCTACCTGTAAAAATAAGCAGACAGGGGCTTTTCTTCAGATCTTTGGCAGATGCTGGAAGTCATAAAACAATTGCATTCCTTCATGCTTCAAAAGTAGCAATTGGTTCACTTCAAGAACAATACAGAAAGTTTCTTAGTACAGACTTTGTGTCTCTAGTTGCATTGAAAACTTGAGAGATAGCCCTTTTATTGCACAGCCTTCAAACTAATTTAATTTCAGATATTTTTCTAAAGTTTGCTAGACTGAGGTTAACCCTCCAGTTTCCTCTGTTAACTTATACATTTAAATAATCCACAAAAAGCAGCAAAAGGCACCAAAATCACCAAAACCAAGTCCAAGGTACTCAAGAAAGGTGAAGCCAGAAAAACGTATCCACTCAGTGCAATTTTAATATGAAAATACATACATTAACGCATACACATTTAAAACATCAGCGTTTTCATTTCTATCAAGTAGACTTCATCAGATGTGGATAGACAAATACAATAAAGATTTTATACCCTCTTAAAACACAAGTTAGTTAGGTATTCTGGGTTTCTCCACTTTTAAAATAATTGTATGTATCACCATCTATCAACCCTTCCATAATGACCACTGGGGGGAGCCAAATCATAATAAATCACCTATAAATTGCCATTACACAGACAATTGTGTGTATAAATTTTATTTTCAAACAAATTGATTATTGTAATGTATTTGTTTTGCCATGTTTTAAAATATTTAGGGATCATGATTGTTTTTAAAGAATTTTTAAAAAAATTGTATACATTACTTAGAGTGTTCATATAACATGTACTTATATATGAGTGATGAATATTTATGAATTTTATGATAATTAGTTTTTAATTAGTTCAATTTTATTGGCTAACTTGTGTTTTAGGAGGATATAAAATCTTTATTGCATTTGTCTATTCACATCTGATGAAGTCTACTTGACAGAAATGAAAACACTGATGTTTTAAATGTGTATGCGTTAATGTGTGTGTTTTCATATTAAAAGTGCACTAAGTGGATCCGTTTGGCTGGCTTCACCTTTCTTGGGTACTTTGGCTTTGGTTATACATTTAAATAGTTACATTAGTGCAAGTACATTTCTGCTTTCTTCCAGTAGGGCACACTGTGGATACATTTCAAACACAGCACTCTACAAATACATTTTAAACACCTTTGTTTGTACAAGCAGTTTAATATACAAATAACATACAGTTCTAATACATTTGTAATACAAGCATCTTGTATAAACCATATCAATATTCACTAAGAACATATAATTATTTACAAAATTCCAGCTAGCTGTGCTGGCAGTATCTTCTTTTGTCACACTTCCTCCCCCCTTCGAAGACTCAAGCTAGTTTTTCAAGTGTCCCTTGAGAAACGTTGCTTGAGAGGAATGAGCCTGTCTGGGAATACCTTACCCCATTCTCTGTTGTGAGGGCCCATCTCCATTGGCATTGCTAACCCCACTGTGGTGCTGCACTGTCATATCATATGCCTGCAACCCTAGGCTCCACCTTAGTAACTTGGTGGCTGGCTCGATGTAGCCATGTTAAGGGATTGTGGTCTGTAACTACAGTAAATTTCCTTCCATACAGATAAGGCTGAAGTTTCTGCAGTGGCCATACTATGGCTTCACATTCGTTTTCTACAGCTGCATGGCATTCCTCCCTGGGTTGGAACCTATGGCTGAGATATACCACTGGGTGCTCTTCTCCCTCTGAGGAAACCTGTCTGAGTACAGCCCCTACACACAATGGTTTGAAGCATCCACCTGCACAACAAATTCTTTGCTGTAATCTGGACTGGCTAACACAAGGGGTCCTCCCAAAGTTCCTTTAAGCTTCTGGAATGCCTGCTCACATGCTGGAGTCCACACTACCTTATCTTCCCTGTTTTTCCTTGTCAGATCTGTCAGGGGAGCAGCTACAGTTCTATAACTGGGGACAAACGTTCTGTAATACCCTGCTGTCCCTAAGAATGCACTCACCTGCTTTTTGGTAATGGAGCAGGCCATGTCTGAATGGCTTCCACTTTGGCAGGTTCTGGTCTGATCTTACCTCTCCCCACTCTATCTCCCAGGCAGGAGACCTCTGCCATACCCACCTGGAACTTACTGGGCTTAATGGTCAACCCTGTTCTCTGTAGTCTGTCCAATACCTCCCTGACATGCTGAAGATGCTCTTGCCAGGAATGGCTGTAGATGCCAATATCATCCAGGTAAACAAGGGCAAAATCTTCTGCTCCTGATAGGATACAATCCACCAGCCTCTGGAAAGTTGCTGGGGCATTTTTCATCCCAAAGGGCATCTTTGTGAACTCATACAAGCCAAAAGCAGACACAATGGCTGACTTCTCTCTAGTGTTGGGAGTCAAGTGCACCTGCCAGTAGCCTTTGGTAAAATCAATAGTGGCAAGATACTTCCCAATTCCAACATTTCCTGTATCTTCTCCCTCAGAGTCCATTTGACTCACTTAGGCACGCTATAAGGGGCCTGCTTGATAGGCCTTTGGGATCCTGTATCCCCATTGTGTTGCACCAAGTGGGTACACTATGGTTTCCCAGTGAACATACCCCCAAACTCCTGTAACACTGCTTGGATTTCTCAAACCTGGGTAGGGGACAGCTGCTCTGAGGTGATAGTCTGAGCCTCACTGAGTTGATCATTCACCAGATCCCCCCTCAGACTCCTCCTGCCAACCACTACAAATACTTAGCACCAGAGTCTCCCTATCATGGTAAGGTTTCATCGTGTTAACATGGCACAGTCTGTGGCCCTGCCTCCTGCCTAGCAGTTCTACCATGTAGTTAACATCACTGACCTTCCTTACCACTTTGAATGGTCCCTCCCAAGCTGCTTCCAACTTGTTGTGTCTGACAGGAATGAGAACCATGACCTGCTGCCCTACAACACTCTCTGTCTCGGCATTATTGTCATGCCAGACCCTTTTTTTGCTGTTGGGCTTCTACCAGGTTCTCCCCGGGCAAGCCCATTCGTTACCTGAAACTTGTCCTAAGGTTTAGGACATATGCCACAGCAAACTCCTTGTAGGATTCACACTCAACCTCCCACTCATCTTGAATCAAAGCTAGAGGTCTCCTCAACCTATGCCCCTAAAGCAACTCAAAAGGTGAGAAACATGTGGATTCCTGGGGCACTTCTCTGTAAGCAAACAACAGATGGGGCAAATATTTGTCCAACTCTTTCTTAGACTCATCTACAAATGCCAGTAGCATGGTCTTTGGTGTAGAGTTTAACCTTTCCACTAGACCATTAGGCTGGGGTGGTAGGGGTGGTCTTTAGGTGTTACACCCACAGAGCTCCCACACACAGGCCAGCAAGTCTGACATGAAATTGGCACCTCTGTCAATCAGTACTTCTTTTGGGAAACCTACCTTGCTAAAAATCTCTAACAAAATATTTTCTACCTTTTATGCCTGAATGGAGGACAGAGCCACTGCCTCAGGGTATCTGGTAGCATAATCTACTACTACTGGGATATACTTCTTTCCTATGGAACTTGGGGTACTCAGAGGCCCCACAATATCCATAGCTACCCTCTGAAAATGGCTCCTCAATCACAGGCAAAGGCATCAAAGGAGCTTTGACCTTGTCTCCTGCCTTGCCTACTTTTTGGCACTGCTCACAGGTCATGCAGTACCGTTTTACATCCCTGGAAATCCCAAGCCAATAAAAGTTCTGCATAATATCCCTTTGTATGCTTTATGCCCATATGACCCACAAAGGGAATGTCATGGGCTATGGCTAGAAGTGCCAGACAGTAGGCTCTGGGCACTACTGACTGCTGTATTACCTCACTTTCTAGCCCTCTCAGAGGTCCACTATCTATACAGTAACCCTTTATCCCACTATACTGATTCCCCCTTCCCTTAAGAATCAGGCGTCTCTCTGGCTACTTCCCTCAAGCCTTGTAATGTAGGGTCTGAGAGCTGAGCTTGTATCAACTCTCTCTTTGTAACCCTTCCCAGCTCCCTTTCCACAGGAAGTCTGGTATCCTCTGACAGCGGCGTCTCACTGTCATCCTGAGTACTGCTACTCACCTCTGCCCTTACAGTCACTCTGTACAAGGGAAAATTAGTACCCATCAGCAGCAGCAGCTCACCTTCAGTCTCACTACTACAGGGTAGATCCCTCTCTGAAATAACCAGCTCACCAGTCATGGCTTCCAGTGTGCCATCTGTTTGGGTCCCCCCCAGGCTACCATACCCACATCCTTGTCCACAATCCTGACTGTGTGTAATTGCATGTGCACATGGTACTGCATTATCAAAATCATTCCTTATCAGGACATCTCCAGGTATATCCTCAAACACACCTACTTGTTTGCTTTCTTTTCCACCCTCCTGGTCATGTTGAACCCTAGCCAAAGGTATTTGAAATGGAGTCCCTCCTAAATCTCTGACTGGAGTATACTGTCCAAGCAAGTAATGCTCCTCTTTAACCATTGCAGGCTTCACAATGGTTAGGTCAGAGGCCATATCTCTCTTAGCAGTGGCCTGTTTCCCATCTACTAAGATAGGATATAACCTCTTGTGGTAGTTTTGTACCCTTGTTGTCTCCAGACAACTTACTGCTGGCATTCTCATTCCTACTTGCCTTTTCCCCTACCGGTTGTTCCCCACCTTGCCTCTATGGATATCTATATGCTATATGGCCTCACTGGTTACATTTAAAACATTTAACCCTTGATCCTGGTCATGTACCTGAACTAGTGGCTTCCCCTGTTACTGGTGGGTTCTGTTGAGGTGGTTTAGGCTGCCCATTTAGTGATGCCTTGTTTGCTAGGTATAGGCTCCCTTTTTCCCCAACTCAGCTACTGTGTTACATTCTATCTGCCAACCAGTTTCTCATCTCCTCAAGCAAAGTGGTAAGGGATTGTTCCCTTACCAAATGGTCTGCCAGCCCTTCAGAAGTGGTGACCTGACACCCACTCACCCACCTATGAAAATAAGTGCTTAACTTAGCAATATATTTATACACACTTTCATTTGCCTTGCGTCTATGCTCACAAAACTTTTTTCTATAACCTTAACAGTTCTCAAAGTATCGCCATATTGAGCAATAACTCGGAACGGAAATGACGCATGTTCAAACAAAACTTGTGACTCACATGAGGGAAAATGGTGGAAATCGAACTTTTTATTGTGGGGGGCTGCGTCCCCCCCCCCCCCGCTAGCTACATATCTCAACTCCGAGATCGCACTACAGTGAGGAAAGGGCAAATATCCCACTCCTCACTGTACCACGACTCCACAAACATCCTTTCGATTTCCAGCGTTTTCGGTCATGTGAGCATTTGCTGAATTAAACTTCGATAATATAATATAGACACGTGTAATAGAAGCTTTTATAAAGCTGTATGTTGTGATTGATTTCTTTGCAATGAGTGCTTAAACGTTGTTGTTTGTACCGCAAGTGCTTTAAAACTCAAGTGCTGAGAAGCTATGTTAACAAAAAGTGAAGCATAATGTATTAAAGAGTAACTAATCTTCTGGACAGGAACATTAAAAATTTAGAATACTACTGCTGTCTGTTTTCACAGGCTAGACATATTTGGGCTCTTGCATGTTTTAGAGAAAAATGATTAGTGATAAATGCCTATTATTTCTGTGCATATCTCTCGGTTATTTCTGACATTGTACAATGTACCTGCAATATTCTCAGTATTTTTTTTTCATCATCTAGTGGAGAAAACAAAAGAAATTTAGGTCGGTGGTGGAGGTGTTATGCAAGTGGTGGCTTGGACTGCAAGAATCCGATTGGCTGCCACCACTTGCTTTATCAAAAACTTTAAAACCGGATTTTCTACTACAACTTTAATTTGAACTTAATGTAAAAACACGCTGAATCATAACTATAGAAGGTAAATTACACATTCATTTACAATTTCAGCGTGTTTTAATTTAAGGTGAACTACAAATCTGCAGTACAGTTTCTCTCGCTTGTGGAAGGCACTTGGGGGTAACGGCTTGCAATTTGTATCTTCTCATGCTCGGGTTTAAGCACCCAGGTGCCAAGGGAAGGTACTCATGGTTAATGAGTTAAAGCACTCTAATAAACAATTTTTACCTGTATTATAATTTAAGCAATCCATATCAAACAATTTAGAAACAGCAGTTACAGCTTAACCATGGAGTAAGGGGATCAGGAACCATACCCAAAGTCCTTGATTAATATTATACTGTTTACAAACCCTTTCAAACATATGAATAAAGCTATCAAAATTATCACTCTCTGTAAATTGTGGAAGAAGTTTACTGACCTTTATTCCCTCTGGGGTTTGGATTTTCCCTCCCTCATTATCTCCATGACCCTGGCAAAGAGTCAGCATCTCCTTTTCATGTTTCCTCTGCCTCTCATTTTCTTCAGCCTCCAAATGTCTCAGTCTCTCATTTTCTTCAGTCTCCAAATTCCTCATTCTCTTTGCTGACTCTATTTCCAAATGTCTGGCTTCCAGTTCAAGTCTCTTTAACTCCAGATGGATTATTAAGTCCTCTGAGGCAAAGTTGAACTGTTCATTTTCTGAGAGTTGTACATCACCAAAGCCAGTCTGGTTGTCCTCCTGGGTGCTGGTCTGTGATGCAGCTATGGTTAAGGTTCATAGGTTCATAGGTTCATAGGCTGATACTAGGCTATCTGCCCTAGGGCATTTATAAGCCTAGCCAGAATGTATTTGGCTTTCGCCACCCTTTTAGATTAGTTGACTGTGCCTCTTTATAGTAGGTCACAGAAGGTAGCCCTTTTAAGGTTAGTTTACTGTACCTCTGTCAAGCAGTGACACAGAAGAGATTCCAGGGGTGAACTTACGATCTCCCATCCACTCAACAAGATTTCTCTTGAAGAGGGTCAGTGAGGGGCTCTGCCTAATATGGATTGGGATTTTGTTCCAGAGTGAGGGGAGCCTCTGGGATATGAATCTGTCCCTCCAGCATGTCCTATTTATTTCTGTGCTGAGGTTCAAGTCCCTGGAGCATGTTGCTCTAAGGGATTTGGATTTTCTGAGATGAAGCATGTCCATTAATTCTGGGTTGGACATGGCTTTATACGTCAGACACAGATCGCCTGTGAGTAGGCGGTATGCAACTGAGTAGAGCTGGAGTTTCTTTAGCCGAACTGCATAGGGCATCTGTTTGAGCCCCTTGATCCTCTTGGTGAGGCACTTTTGGGGTCTTTCCAGTTGCTGCAGGTGTCGGGTAAGGTACATCCCAAATGGGGCACTGTATTCAATTATGGGCCTGATAAGTGATGAGTAGAGGGGCACAATGACCTCTCTTGATCTAGATGTGAATCCTTTCATGATAAGGTGGGCTATATAGAAGGTCTTTCTAACCATTTTGGCAACGTGATTGTCAAAGGAGAGATTGCTATCTACTTGGGTCCCCAAGTCCCTAATTACTTCTTCCATACTGAATGGATTACCACCTATGTGGTAATTTGTGGGCACTTTGTTTTTCCCAAAGGGGATGACTATGCACTTTTTGGCATTTAGCTTTAGGCCATGGCTCTGGCACCAGTTATCCATCTCTGTGAGACCCTTTTGGAGGATGCTTGTGTCAGCTGGAGAGTCAATTACGGCACCCAGTTTGCAGTCATCTGCGAACTTGGTCAGTCATAGTCCACCCGTGTTAGCCTGTACCTCGGAGAAATATATACCAAACAAGAGAGGTCCCAGGACTGAGCCTTGTGGGACGCCACTTGTAACTGGTTTAGAGTCTGACATGGCACCTGCCATTCTGACCATGTGGGTTCTATCCCTGAGCCAGTTTTCAACCCATCTTGTGACATAGGGGTTGATATTTAAGCTGGTGAGCTTATTTATGATGCCCGAGTGGGGTATTGTGTCGGAGGCTTTTGCGAGGTCCAGGTAGGCTGTGTGGACTACCTTCCCTTCATCTATGGCTTTAGTAACTGTTTCAAAGACGTCGACCAGGTTCAAGAGGCAAGATCTGCCCTTAACAAAGCCGAATTGGGTGGAATCCAGTGTCTGGAGGTTCTCAATGTCTTTGTTTATAATTTCCATGATCATACACTCCATAGCTTTGCAGACCAGGCTAGTCAGGCTTATAGGGCGATAGTTTCCGGGGTCTGTTGTGGCACCACCTTTGTGGAGTGGGACCACTGTTGCTGTACACCATTCCTTGGGTACATATCCTGTAGTAAGGCTGAGATTGAACAGTGACTTTATATGAGGGTTTAGTTCTTCTTGGAGCTCGTGTAAGACACAACCCGGGACACCGTCTGGTCCCATTGATGCTGTGTTTTTTTGCTTTGGAGAGGGCAGCTCTCACCTGTGCATCTGTGATCTCAGGAAGGCTACACTCTGTTGGGATACACATTTGCTCTTTTGGGGGGGAAGGGGGGAGAAGTTTGCACTGAACCTTTCTGCCAGGTTGTTGGCAATGTCTGTGGGTTCAGTGTATTTTTTGTCATTTTGCACTAACTCAGAGCATATCTGGGAGTTGCCTCCCAGTTTTCTGACATAACTAAAGAAGGCCTTTTGATTATCTTTAGTGTCTTGTGCAATTTTTCTTTCGAAGCTGGCCTTAGATGATTTTATGAGGGATCGCAGTTTCTTGCTAGTACTGATCAGAGACACCTTCCCTTTTTGAGATTTTGCTCTATCATGTAGTAGCTTTCTCCTTCTGTTGTATAGCTTATTTATGGCCAGGGTCCACCAGACAGGTCTCCTGCCTTTGGAGGAGTGAGTCTTGGTTTTATTTGGGATAGCATGCTCCATGCATTCCTGTAGGTGTCCATAGAATGCTTTTGTAAAGGATTCTGCATTTTGGGCCGTATTTTCCACTGGCCCGGGGGCTTTAAAGGATTCCACCTTAGTTTTGAGAAGTGCGAAGTTTGCTTTTGAGAAGTTTTTCACCGTGGTTTCCTTAGCTAGGGGTGGGGACGGAATATGGATGTCCAGTGAGATTAGTTTATGGTCTGATCTTACCAATGAGGGGTATACCTCTGGTGTGGAAGATAGAGACCCCATGTTAGTGATGACCTGATCCAATATGTTTTCCCCTCTTGTGGAACTGGTGACCAGTTGTTCCATAGCATTTGAGTTTATAAATTCTAGGAACCGTTGGGCGAGGGTGTTTGGGCTTGAGTAGTTTTCCCAATCAATGTTTGGGTAGTTGAAGTCACCCAATATAATGGTGTTCGGAGGGGCCTTCATATTCCTCAGTGTTCTCAGGAAAGCCGAGTGAGGTTCCTGTGTTTGGGAGGGTGGTCTGAAGCAAGCTACAAATGGAAAGGCAGTTTTGCCCACTGTTAGTTGCACATGGATGGTCTCCGATGCTTCGTGCAGTGCCACCAACCTGGAGGTGTGGGTATCTTTGATAAATATGGATACTCCCCCTCCTTTTGTGGTTTGGTCTGAGTTTTGGAGCTGGAGAGCATGGTATGAAGTATAACCTGTTAGTGCTGGGGTGCGCTCGGGAGCCTTGAAACAGGTATCTGTTACTGCACAGATATCGATATTCTCCATACTGAGGAGAGTCTCGAGTGCATGCATCTTGAGGTTTAGACTTCTGGTGTTGAGCAGCATTACCCTTAGTTTTGCAATCATTTCTCCTTTAGCCAGGATGACATGCCCCAATCCTTTGGCTTGGGACATCTCAGCAAACTGGCTCCATGTCAGCTTACCATAATCCTGTGCTGACACCTTTGCCTGCTCTCTCTGACTAACTAAACTAGCAAAAAATGAATAAAACAATTGTAATATGAAACTGTGAATGTCTACCGTGTGGCTGCTTGAGAATACAAACACTTTTAGTGACCACTGTTTACAGGCAAAAGGAGTTCAATATTCTCACCACTGAATCCCAATATATGATGTGGTGATCCCACCACTGCCAGTCAAATGTGATGTGGATATCCCACCACTGCCCACCAAATTGGATGACCCACCACTGGACCAGTAACCAAGGAGCCTCAATCCTCACCACTGGCAACAATGGGGTGTTCACTGAGAACATGACAAGTACACACACTCAGTAGTTCCAGATGCAGCTCTCTGCATCAAGTGAAAATTTCCCTAAGAGCACACCGAGACCACAGTCAGTCTGGGACTGGTTTCCTCCCTCTCTCCAGATACCCAGTAAGACTCTCCATTTGCATAGCTATAGAGCTGAGATCTCAGCTGAGTGACCAAGACAAGACCACCAGCACCCTCTCTATCCAACCAGTTCTTCATGTCCCTGCCCAAGTAGTTAACACTAACAATCTTTGAGGTTTGATTTACAGGTTTACTAGCTATGCCCCTTCTGCCCAGAATATAAGATAGTTATCACTACCACCAGTCACTCTTTATCAGCTACTTTAGGGCCCTTAACAAAGGGTGTCCAATTTTACTATGTAATATTAATACTAACACAAATGTTAGTTTGACCAGGAGCAAGGCTATTAGGAATGGCCCACACAGTGTCACCAAATAAATATGCAAGTACTCTAAAAACGTAAATATCTCTACACAGATCAGCCACAATGAAAGATTGAAATGTATTTAATAATAAGTAATAAAAGAACAAGACAATACTAAATATGTATTCACAGTGACAGAAGAGTTCAAAACCACAGGAAATATTTAAAACAACATTGCAGGACAGTCTTAAATAAATAGAGAAAAATATCCAAACTAAGCTTCACTATATTCCTGATTGAATCTAAGAGAATTATACTATAGACTAAGAACTTACTAATAGAGCAAGGCAGATGTGTGGTGAATGGATCTTGTTGTTGTCAGGTCCAAGACATAATGCAGAATGCTCTGTCTCACTCAGAGACTTCTCAAATTAATATCTAAAATATTACTTCTGGGATAGCTTGCAGAATGACATTATTTTTGGTCATCTGACTTCTAGTTTCCAGGCCAAAACCCCCATTGTTAGAAGCTGGCAGCATTTAGTGTCTACCTGTAAAAATATATAGACTAGGGCTTTTTCTCAGATCTTTGGCAAATGACAGACATCATAAAACAATTGCATTCCTTCATACTTCAAAAGTAGCAATTAGTTCACACCAAGGACAATACAGAAAGCTTCTTAGTACAGACTTTGTGTCTCTAGCTGCACTGAAAACTTGAGAAATAGCCTTTTTATTGCATAGCCTATAAAATAATTTAATTTGAGATATTTTTCTAAAGTTTGCTGGACTGAGGTTAATCCTCTAGTCTCCTATGATACGCATCAGTTACAATAGTGCACATACATTTCTGTTCTTTTCCAGTGTGGCAGTCCGTGGTTACATTTCAAACATAGCACTCTACAAATACATTTTCAACACATGTCTGTACAAGCAGTTTGATATACACATGACATACAGTACACATGACATACAGTTCTAATACATTTGTAACACACGCATCTTGTATAAATCATTTCAATATTCATCAATGACATATAATTATTTACAAAATTCCAGATTGCTGTGCTGGCAGTATCTCCTTTTGTCGCATGGTACATAACGGTGCCACATTCACCAAGCCTGGCAATATAGTCTAACTTTTACCAGACACATTCAGTTCCATCTTTATCTACCTCTCACCTCCACCCATACCCAAAAACATCCTCAAACATCACTCCTCCAACAATAACTAGGGAACATGTACTGGCTGTGCTCATTAAAGCCAAGAAAATGTCTTCAATGGGCCCTGATAACATCACAGGATACCTCAAGACAGTATAAAATAAAGTTATCAGGACTCCTGGAATCATTATTTAGCTGTAGTCTTAAAACAGACTTTGTGCCACCAGTAGAGGGCTGCAGTGGTCGTCCTCCTTCTAAAGGGAGGATGTTCAACAAATCTTGGAAAATACAGACCCATTAGTCTGACCAGTCATTTGCAATGCAATGGAAGGAATTATCATTGAAATTATCAACAGGACATAGGAGATCCTCAGACACTGGATCCATCCCAGTTTGGCTTAGTCAAAGAAAGTTAATGCTTACTGAATCTGGTGGACTTCTTTGAAAAGTTTACTACGGCAATAGATGAGGGGGAAAACAGTGCATACTGCCTATCTAGATCTGGCTAAAGTATTTTATACAATACCCCACTCAGGCACTGTTAACAAACCTACAGGACTAGGTATAAACCCATTTATAACATGCTGGATAGCTATCTGGCTCACTGATAGGACCCAGGAAATTAGAATTTGTGAGGCCACCTCTACAATGAGTTTGATCACCAGTGGCATTCGCCAGGGCTCTGTGCTAGGCCCACTCCCCTTTGGCATCTACTTCTCAGATGTCAAAACCAATGTTAAAGGCCTTAGGCTAACCATGTTTGCAGAAAATTGCAAGTTGTGAGTAGTCACTGAATCCCCCCAAGAAGATAATATCCTTCAGGAAGGTCTATCACAGACAAATGCTTGGTGCCAAAGCCATGGCTTAAAACTCAATGCCAAGCAATGACTATAGTATCTTTTGGGACTTTGCTGTCCTGGGTAACTATGTAATCAATAAAACACCTCTAAAAGTTGATTCAATACTCAGGAGTCTGGGAACTCATGTAGACAGTAACCTAGCCGTTGACCAAAATGTATCCAAGGTAGTAAGAACATTCTTCTGTGTTGCTCAACTTATAAGCAAGGTCATGGCATCTAGGTGCAAACAGGTCATCATATCACTGTACTATGCCTTCATCAGACCCATCATAGAGTATAATGCCCCCTTTGGTATATACCTGACAAGACACTTGGAGCAACTGGAACATCCACAAAGGTTCCTTAGAAAATGAATACAGAGAGTAAACACAATATTCTACTCTGATCACCTCAAAGCCCTATCACTTTACTCAATATCATATAGACTTCTGAGACATGATCATTACCTGGCATACAAGGCATCCCTAGACCCTGTTTCGATGAAACTTTTGTGCATCCACAAAGCAAACAGCATCAGAACTACTTGATTAAAAGACTTACATTTTGCTTGCGACGTACCTAGGGGCAGGTTTATTATAATGGAGGGGCAGGTTTGGTATAATGGTTAAGGTCTTTACCACACAGATACAAGGTACAGGTTTGGATTCTGAACTCTAGTTATTGGCTAAGCTTGTGACAGTCCACATATTAATAGCCTAGTATTTGCCTATAAACCTACAAAGTCACAAAAACAGGACTTGTTGAAGAGACATGTATGTGTCTCAGAGAACTGCAATTCTCTGGAACAGGATCCCCATCCATGTGAAGTAGAGTTCCTCCCTATCTCTATTTAAGCACAACTTGGACCTAGGGATGGGTAATTGGAAACTAACTCTGGTCTGGCACCTACGTCTCTGATGGATAGAGGCAGTCAGTAAATACCCCCCTATATAAATCAAATTTGTGGATCACATTTGGGTTGCACAGCTAGGCTTAAAAGGGCCATAGTGGCATTAGCCTAGTATAAACCTATGAACCCATGAACATATAAGACAGTAGAAATTGTAGAAAAGTAATAGCTGCAAAAGATGAGCTAATAACAGGAGAAGTAGATGTTAGATATATTGTAGGGAATGGATAGGGCAGATTAGAAAGCAATGGGTATTAGTTTATAAGTTGGAGAGGTTAGGAGATTAAAAAAACAAGATGGGTAACCATGGGAGTTAGGTGACATCGCCTGTGTTCCAACATGTGCACTTATGTTCTTCAAATAGAAATTACTTAAACAAACAACAGAACTGATTGTAAGCTTTGATTTCAGTAACATCAAATAGCAAAGACTGTCACAGTTTAGGGGCAAGAACAGAGAAACTGTGGTCTGTGGTCTGAAGTTTAGTGGATGAATTTATAAGAGTAGGGCAATTAGTGGATTGGCTTCTTAGGTTGTAATGTGGGTTGGATGCAGCTGGTCTCATAGTTATTAGGGATGGCTTGTCTTAACATAGGAGTTTAATGAGAAGGGAGCCAAGAAGAAGGTTGACTCTGCCATTAATGGAAATAAAATTAGATTTTCTCAATGAGTTGCAGTGATGTTCATGCTGAGGGAAGTTGTTGATGAAATACTATATTTTATTAGGAAGAGATTTTGAGGTGGTAGTTTTTGGTAAGGCAGTAATGAATAGGGTAGGACATATTCTTGTTGTGCAAGCAGGACACCTTTGCCTAAGGATGCACTTGCAAATTGTGAAAGGAAGTAACATATCTTTTGGGACCAAAAATTGATTCTAGATCTGACTTTCAGTATGTGATCCTGGAAACTGAGGGACTGGTTAAACCAAATGCTATATATATATATATATATATATATATATATATATATATATATATAAATGGGGTGGTGCTTTAATTATGTTGCTATTTTGGACTTTGATATGGAGAGGGCTGGGCATTGCCTTTTCTTAGTGTCAAACAGAACTGCTAACAGAAATCTTTAACAGGTGTATGACCAGCAGGGAAGTTCCTGATAACAGGGAAGAGCACAACCTGTCCATTTAATAAGGCAAGTAGCAGGACCAGTCCAGGCAATTACAGTCCTATTAGCCAGATGGTGATGTCAGGGAAGGTGATGGAAGAAGGTCCTGAGAGGAAAGCTTGACAGCTTTTTAAAGGGCAGCCAGATTCAGAATTAAAATCACCACGGCCTTACTCAGAAAATCTTCTAACCAACCATCCAATGTTCTATGCATTTATTACAGCAGAACTGAATGAGGGGATATAAGTGGATGTGGTGTGTCTGGACTTCAAAAAGACCTTTAACTCTGTGATATATTGAAGACTACTCAGGAAGCTGAAGGGGTTAGGAATAGGGCAAAATCTAACTGACTGGTAAGTAGAATGTCTGTAAAGAAAATTTCAGGGGCTGTTGATAAGGGGAGAGACTACAGTCTGAAGTACAGTTACATGTTTGGAAGAATATTCAAGCATGGAGGAAGCCCTTTCCCTCCTACAACATATAGAGAAGGATCGGAAAGATCAACTGCAAAGTTTTTTTTACCCCCACCATCATTTCAGGTTATCTGTACACCATTTAATCAACCCATTTTTTATCCAAGAGGGGAAACAGATAGACCCATTCATTCCCTGAACAAAGGAAGGCAAGAGTCCTATGGCTCACTGACTCTTTTCCTGGGGCTGGAGCTCTATCAGCACATTTGTTCTTCCACAGGGCAAACTTCAGGTAGTTGGGAGAGTCATCTGTGATACTGTGCAGTCCCAAAAACTCAACTCCCTTTCCAACCATCTAGCCTCCACACACCCTTTATTGACTCATTTGTTCTTCCTGAGAAGGAAGCCCCACAGCTCATTCATTCACTCCTCTGTGGGTGGGAGCTTGGAGCTGGGAGTGATGTGATCACCTGCAGTGGAGACTAGAATTTTCTGGTTAACCTCTAGTGCACCATGCCACATTCATGTCTTATGTTATTAATTTACTTCTGAGGACACATGCATACTACCACACATTAGTCCACAGTTGTATTGCATGCTTCTGTAAGCATAGGTCATGGTCCTCCCACTACATCAGTCGTGGTGTCCTTCACCCAAGGTGGACAAACAGAAATTAGATATTCCTCTACCACATTTCCTGTGCCAACACTTTCAGTACCAAAGCCACTAGCAATACTCAAGACTTTTGAGGTAAAGTTAGAGTTTTATCCATCTAAATGATGGAGTTGGTGTGGTGTCTTGGGTTTTTGAACAAATTTGGTAGGGATCTCTAAAAAAGGAGACCATCTTCTAGTCGCTTTTACTAAATTGTCATCCAATGAGAATACCTGGGGATCAGCATCCAGATGTGATGCATTTGTGTCTTCTGCTAAATCCTGCTTGTGCTGCAGAGCTACAATTCAACTTTCAGCTTTCTAAGGGGCTTTGGCAAACAGGGAAACAAAAAAGGAGGCACCAAGGTCAGCGGCAATGTTGTGCCTCTTCAGGACCTCTTCAGGACCAAAGTCCTCAGGTTTTTGTGGGACTGGCAGGATTACTATCACCACATGCTATCTTTCCATAAATTTTTGCAACCACTATTTTTATTTGTCTTCCAAATATTTCTATGATTGTGTTACTCGTACTTCAAGCAAACATTGGTCAATATTCTCTTTTTTGCTCAGTTAATCAGGGCTTTCATTACAGTAAAAAAATATTGGAAAATAATACATTAAACTGGATACTCTTTCTTTCCAAACAGCATGCTATCTGCAGGCAGAATTACAGATGGACTCCATGATCACACTGCTACCTATGCTGCATCTTAAGAAATCTTGCCTTAGATGGAAATGGTACCCTTCACATGTAGGCTGTAAGGTGAAAAACTGGGTCTGGAACTATGTAAGTAATAGACAAAAGACAGAGGTATGTACTACTACATCACAGAAAATGAGAAGAATTAATACCTTGCTAAACAGACTGATCCTGAGGGCACTTCAGTTTTAAAATGTACATCACTGAAATATGGAAATGATGAAAAGGGACTATGTGCCTCTTTATGAATGAGTATAGCACCACCACAGAGGAGGCCCTCAAGAATGCTGGACACGATTGAAGACAATGTTAAATAAAAATGATCTGGAGTGTGGGAAACAAAGATTTGATTTGAAAAGGTGCAGATATACAAACTCACAGGGTTAGATTAGAGAACAGAAGATGCCGAGGCAAATAAAGCAAGGAGCTGTTCAGGGTGCTGCATGTTACTAGAAGACCTAAGCCAAGTTAAGCAAATAAATGAGAAGTCCATCAGTGTGTGTGTGTGTGTGTGTGTGTGTGTGTGTGTGTGTGTGTGTGTGTGTGTGTGTGTGTGTGGTACCAAAGAAATGAGTGATAAGCAAAATGAACTCTGGCAGTAACTTTCTTATAACTTGTAGTCACAGTTGATGAATTGACATGTAGCTTTATATGTTATGAGGCTTGAAAAAATGCACACAGTTGATCTGCTTGATTTACATTATTCAAACTTCTCCATTTAGAATCACTCCCCATCAACAAAATTCATAAACATTACTCTGGCCTACATCCTAAGAAGGCAAGCCTATATAGTAACCCTATTTTACTTACTTCTAGGAACAATTTTATCTTAAAAACAGTGCTCCTCCATCCTTGGACCAACTCTTTGGGAATCCCTCCAAGTCAACCTCAAAAATTCCTTCTCTTTCTCAAAAATTCAGCTTTTGCCTCAAAGGTCTCCTACAAAGGCAAGCTCTTTGCAAATGCCACAGTGTGGGACGCATTACATAATGTCAACACTGCTTCTGCTTCTCTGTCTAGAATTCTTTTACTGGCTTATGTATCCTGCCATGTGACCTTCTTCACGTTTCACTCTCATTCTTCTCCCTCTCCATCTCTATTCGAAGCTTTTTAATTCCTTTCTCTCTTTCCCCTTTACATTTTACAGCTTTCATTCCTTCCTTCCTTACATCTTTTTACTAGGCCTCACCCTTTCTTTAGATTCATGTTCACTGTGTGTCATTTCAATCACTTTTAACTGAGGTCACTATACTGCTGATTTGTTTGCTGTAGTTGTAATTAAATTAATCATTATACTGTTTTTCCTCCTTTTCATTGTTTGTTGCTTATCACCTTTGTTAATGTGCTTATGTTTTACTTAGGTTTCACAATTTGTTATTATATCTCTGCTGTACATTTCTTCATTTTTCATTGTTTATCTTTCCCTGGGATTAGCCGGAAATTGGTTCATACTGATCAGTGCTCTAAGTTGATACATTTATAAAAATAAATACAAATGGGAAGGATAATGAGGAATGGACCAACGGTTCAGCTTTAGTCATTGCTCAAATGTGTAAGGGCTATCCACACTCTCCATGTATTTCCACAGTAAAGGCACAATTCATAGATGCCATTTATGCTTATGAGTGATGGCCATGAACAGGCATAACCATGAAGTTATAATGAGATGCAAATGAGAAATGATGTAAAACAGCATATGCTAATGATCCCTTCTCCCACCTATTTGTGATTTATAGTCAGAATTTCTCTCATCTCTACACCATCCACAGATTTATTATAAAAGGCAGAATGATGCCTTTTCTATCTACTTTGCAGCCTGCAATGATACAGTCACTTGCTGTTAGCTTTCTATTTCTCTGGGTGAGCTGCTTGTCTTGGTCGAGTCAAAGCTGTCTGCTGGCCAAAAAGGCAGAATATAGGCAGAGGCTACCTCAGTATAATTTTGATAATCAGGAGATACTTAATAGGTTCAGAGTGGACAAGGATATTGCAATGGTCTTAGTGAGTATGTATGGCCTACATAGGGGCAAAGGAGGGATGCGTGGCCTTCCTATCCCTGTGGATACAAAGATATGTACAGCCATCATAATACTTGACAAGGGAACCTTTCAGAGAAAATATAGGGACACACTGGGTATCTCACAATCTTTTACCTTGAGGAAATTCAGTAGTTCTTGGTTGTATGTTTGGCACATATGAATAAGTACACCTATTTTTCTATGTCACCTCAGGACCAATTCCAGACCATGTGTGCCCTTTATGGGATAGCACATTTCCCTGAGGTATTCCATGCAATAGACTACACAATGCTGCAATTAGGGCACCATCTGGTGCATGGCAGGAGTGGCACCACAACAGGTAGGGCTACCATTCCATCAGTTGTCAGGTAGTGTGTGATGCATCGGGGTACATCACCAACATGTCTGCCCAGCATCTTGGCAGTGTGCACATGATTCCCATATCTAGCACACTGTCTCTCTTCCTGCATGCTAATTATTCATGGTAAAATGTATTACTGAATACTAAATCATTTTCCTTGTTTTGTCTCACCTCTCTCTCTCTTTTTTTTTCAGGTGACACTTGATACCCACGGCTCATAACACCAGTGAAAATTCCAAGTAGAGCTGGTAAGGCAATTACATAACTGCCCTATTCTAGGCTCGTACTGTAATTGAGAGGATGCTCAGAACACTGAAGTCCAGACTCTGATACCTGGATAAGTCTTATGGTGTCTTTCAGTACGACTCAGCTACTGCATGCAGGATGTTTACTGAAAGTTGCATTCTGCATAACATGATCATTCTCCACTCTCGTGATGGACTGACCCATGCTGACACTGTAGTGCCCAGTTCTACTCCAAATATGAGTAATGATGACCAGCTGCCAGCAGCAGTAAGGGATCCCATGTGACATGCTCATCCATGGCATATGGACAGGCAGGTAAATAGGTGATGTCTAGTCCCAAACTGTGGACTGTGTTATTCAGGTTAGTGTTTCCTTTCTTGTGCAAAACATAGTGTATAACTGATGCATGCAGTGATATCTCTGGGTTATGCTGTGTAGTGCATGGTTTACTGTCACTTTTCTAATCGCAACCAAAAACTTCTCAGGATTATAGAGCATAATTCTGAAATTAGAAGGGGTATATTATCTAACTCCCTAGCCAAGCATGTGTTCAAAAATCCCACTCACAATTTTAAGTTTATGGGTATGGAAGTTATGATGAGATCCATTAGAATAGGAGATGTAATTACTAAATTAGAAAACAAGGAATATCAGTGGATCTTACGACTATAGGCTGAATATCCACCAGGAGTTAACCAGATGATTTCGGTTAAACACGTTTTAAAACTTAAACAGATAACTCTTTAGGTTAAAACTCTTGTTTATAAAATTCTGCACATACAATTTTGTATATAGGTTTTAGAATTCTGTAGCTTTAAAAGCATATTATTTAGTATCTAATTGCATTATGAAACGTTCTTTTTTATTGGCTGTGTGATTAATTGATATTTATAAGAACGGTGATTATTTTATGTTGGATATTAAGCACTGAAGAAGGGTTCTGGATACCTGAAAGCTTTGCTACTTTACTTATTGTTCTTATTAAATTTATTGCTGCTCTACCTTGGTGCCAATTGTTTTGTTGAAGTTTACTGTCACCTTTCATCAGAAATTCCCTCTCATCTTGAAATATATCTTTTTTTTTAATTTTAGAACAGGTACAGAACTAACCAATTACCGCCCCATAGCTATTCTTTCTCCACTCTCCAAAACACTAGAGAGATGCATACACTCTCAGGTCTCAGACTAGTTCCTTACTAACAACCTCCTTTCCAATACTCAGCATGGTTTCCGACCAAACCATATCACCACCACTGCCTTACTCTCCTTTACTAACACTATCCTTCAGCATAAAAACAATGGCTATCTCTCCTCTGCTACTTTTCTAGACCTACCTAAAGCATTTGACATGGTCCCACACAAACAACTTATCTGTCCTCAATAACCTATCCTTCTCTCAATCAGTCACCAACTGGTTTCAGAGTTACCTGTCTGACCACCAACAATCCGTTGTATGGCAAAATGACATACCTCCCCAACTACCTGTCTCCATAGGGGTTCCCCAAGGATCTAGCCTCTGCCACCAAACATGGCACACTCATACAATATACAGATGACTCAACCATCATCTGCTCAGCCCAGTCAATACCCAAACTGCAAAAAGTCACACAGGAAGCCTTTTCCTCTGTTGAAACTTGGTTATCCGATGCCCAATTAATACTCAACCCAAACAAAACTAAACTAAACTACTCATCTTCCAACCGACCAAACATACTCAAAACAACTCTCACTTTAACATCACAGTAAAAGACAACACCACTATATACCCAATTGAACACATCAAATTGCTAGCAGTGGAAATAGACAATAAACTAAAATTTGACATTCACATATCCATGACCATAAAAAAAGTCCACAAAAAACTAGGAGCATTATACAGAAATAAGAAACTTCTCACCAAAGCAACAAAGATTTCAATAGCAAATCCCCACCTTATCTCCACCCTACTTTATGCCTGTCCAATATATACCAACCTAAGGCAATGCGATCTAAACAAGCTAGAGACCTGCTGCAACAAAATCGCCAAATTCTCCACAGGGACATCCTACCGTAGTCACCACTGTCTCTCACTTGCTGAAATGGGCTGGCTTGAACTCCCTCACCTCCTTCAGTGGTATCAACTCTCACTCACCCACAAACTAGTAAACCATCCACTAAATGTCCCATCCCTCCAGAATCTACTCCAACCCTATCGCACCACCAGACTACTAAGATCCAGCAACAAAAATCACTTGCAGATCACTAAAGCCAACAACTCTGCTGGTGAAGCACTATTCTCTTGCACCATAGCCAAATTATGGAACTCCCTCCCACCCACAATTACCTCCATACCATCATGCACCCACTTCAAAACTTTACTAAAAGTGCACCTAAAAACATGCTGGCTATGCCCTTGCAACTCCCACTCTAATATCACCCACCCCATCCAACCACTACCTTTCTTTCCACTCCACTAACTACCTTGATTATAGCACGCTCATAAGCCTAGTACTTATTATACATCAGGAACTTCTTATTGTAACATTTGTTAATGTCTGTTATGTACTTCACAGATAAAGATTTCTAGTTGTCTACTGATGTACTATGTTCTTCATCTATAAATATGTTGTAAGTAATTGCTATGTTAAATTGTTAATCGCTATGTAATCCAATGTAACTACTGTCTGTTTATTTTAACTGTGGAGCTTTTCTCCCCGGGCCTCCACTGAAAATGGACCTACGTCCAGGCGAACACTCCCGGTCAACAAATGTAAATGAATAAAAGGTACTTATATTACTGTTTGTAAAAGTCATGCCTGAGTTCTCACTGACTTCTGATAAGCAACGTTGTAAGGCATCATATAAGGAATAATAACATTTTTAACTGTTTTGCACAATAGATTCTGCTGAGGTTGTGTACCTAAATATGCTTGCACTGAATGTCATGAAGTGGTAAATTTACTCAAAAGTGTTATTTCAGTATTTAACATGAGTTCCATCCTTTTAATTGAATAAGATAACTGAATAATAGTACATTTTTTTAATAAAGGAATGTTTCCTCAGTTTTACCTATTACATATTTCAACTGAGTTAATGTTCTCTGTTAAGGTACAGCGCATCAGATTATTTCATTTTGTCATGCACAATAATTTGTGTCCTCAAAGTCAAAAACATCATCATTTGTGCAGTGAAAGAGGTGAACTGGCAGGAGTGTTTGTTTACATGGCAGGATATTAATTTAACATTGGTTAATTCTATAATCAGTGTTTCTTATCAGTGTTTCCCTGAATACTTGTGTATTACTACTTTTAAGTCTGACAGTTGGCCTAGAGGATTAAGGAACTGTTAACAAGATGTTTCTTGCAGTCCATTGGTACAAGGTTTGATTCCCACAGCCTTCATTGCCTAACTGTATGACTTAACAAGTCACTTAACCAGACACCATTTCCAGGCTAAGTCTGTAAAAGATCCACAGAGATCAGTGCTCTACCCCAGAAAACAAATAGAAGTAAATAAACAAATAAGTTGTAAGTAAGTGCCATCTATAACAATGATAATGCATAGAGCATTAATGGTGTTAACCACTGCAGATTTCTTTCCACATTTCAGTGAAGTTTTAAGCAATACCATTATAGGAATGAAATGCATCCAGATGAAAAGTGCCCTAAATTTACACAGTTTTTTACTCTATTTAATTCCCCTTCAAGTTAAACATTGACAGTCTGTGTGAAGGTCAAATTGTAAGTAACTAAAATGTCATACTTGAATCACAGTGGGTTAATGTCAAATGTGCCATACACATCTCGTAATGATAGGGTAGGTGATGGTACAAGTGATTTTGAAGAGGAGCATCCATGAGAGATGGATGGTGAGTTGATCCAATGGTATGACCCACCTGATGCAAGTGATACTGCAGATACTGACTTGACAGTGCTGTGTGACTCTTTACCTGGACCTCAAATGGGAGGTTCTGCTAGGTGTAGACATACACTGATGTGGCCTTCAAGAAATCTGTTGTGCTTCTTCTTCCCTACTAATTGCAGTACATTCTTGATAAGCAGTCGTAGCCTCGTGCGATCTGCCCCCACGTGTCTGGACAGTATCTTGTCCTTTTCCACTTCAAAGACTGACTGTTACTTGGGTCTGATAAGTCCTAACTAGTGTACAAATGAAGGTGGCCACAGATGCTTGGTGTGCCATCATACTACTCATCACTGTGATCATGGAATTATCCTTACTCTCTACCATTTCTACGTAGTGCCAGAAATCCTCACATACACATGGAGGGCTCCGAGTATTTCTAGATGACTCCCTCTGGCAGTGCTTTGAGCCTGCACATTTGATGCTAATCAGACACTGTTTTAAGTGCTGTAACAAATTCCTGTTCTTGGCTCACCTTTGTAAAGGTGTCACTGTGGACACTGTTATTTCTGAATTTCTCCTATCATCCTGAAAGTGCTCATCTGGGTTTGGAAATACTGGTGTACAGATGCATGTAGGTGCATGGTTTTTCTCACTGTATAACCTGGAGTGTAATTTCAGCATGTGTTTGACTTTGTGATTCGGTGTCACTTCTTGCAGAGTTGCTAACATGTTGTGGGATGTGAGATCCTGCCATTAAACCTGGGGCCTGTATGCCACCTTCCTCAGGATGCCTCATAAATATAACTGTGTTATCATTATTATCATCATCATCATCATCATCACAACAGCTATATTCTGCTGCTGATACCCCCAAATATATTGGTATAGTGGAACTATTTTCTTCTGCTGGTGACCCTGTAAAAAATGAATTGAATAGATTACAAATAAAGAAGCACAATATACTGGTGTATGCTGAGTAGGGAGGTATGGAGGACACTTATCATGCACACCCCTCATGTTGATTATGTGCAGAAGTGGGGGGGGTCAGCCATTAACAGTAATTGTCATATGTTAAATGTCATCATTCCAAGTCAGCATTCAGTTCTGTATATAAATACGTTACTGTTTTGAAACCAACCTTCCTGAGCAGATGTGTGCTGCTGCTACAGATATTGGTAAGATCCAGTGTCCACACTATATCTGATGATTCCAGTTCTATCACTGTCAGTATCACAATCATCCCCATAAACAGAGATGTGGTATTCCTCATCTGGTCTTAAAGGGATACATTTAGGATGCCCCTTCCTCAGTACTGGTGCAGGCAATTGCATTTTGCCTCATGTTGGCTCTAGCATATACTACCATATCATTTGCTCTCTTCTTGCGCTGTGTTCCTTCTACCAATAGCATTTTTATCCATAGCCACTCGACTCCAGACCTTTGCCCTCTCAGCATGTTTGGGCACCCCTTTTCCAAAAGACATTTCTCATATGTTCTAAGTTCTGCAAAGAGGAAGTACTTTTCCTCATGGCTAAACGTATCATTTCCCCACCTTGATCCCTGTTTTTTCATCATTACAGCACTAAAACAATATGCCACAGTCATACACAAAAACAAAAATGGATGTAAACATCAGTCAAACAACACAACAATGAAAGCATACCTGCCATAACTAAAAAGAAAGGAAAAAAAACACGGGTTAAGTGACACAAATGTACGCACTGTCATGAATACATTCAACATAGTAAGACAATTTATTTTTCACACTGTCATTTTTCATTCAGGAGTGACACTCGGAAATCTTCCAGTAAAGAAACATGTATATTGTGCCAACAAAACATCCCTGAGAATTCACTACTTCACAATTACATCACTGCAAACTATTTAATTTTACCATGTGTGCACAATCACAAACTGACAAAAAATTAATGTCTTTTTCAGTGATCACTATGTATTTCCATTGCTGTTATAATGAATTTCAATTTAGAAATGACAGGTTTATCATATTTTATTTAATTATTATTTACTTGACATTTGTTAACCAGGTTAGTTTGACTGGGTAGAGACCCCTTTTCTGCGGAGACCCGAGGAGAAAAGCTCCACAACAAAACAAAAGATAGCTATCAACAGTAGTGATTAACAGGATTGTAAAAATAACATTTGTAAAATTACTTACAGTTTAAACAAGATTTAACAACATGAGAATAACAATATTTTTTTTTATTTTTTGTGTGCAGGAAAGATAAGAAAATAATAAGAAAAATAAAATGTGCTGCGCATAATACATTTTTGCCAAATGTACGACAGATGGAAAGCTGCCTAAAGAAGGTGTATAATAATGCAGGAGAAAAATACTATGATAGTAGCAGTAGTAAGCCAACAAGGAAGATAGTTACAATGAGAGGGAGGCTGGATGAAAAGTAGCTGCAGGAAGAAAATAGTCACTGGTAGTAGTAGGGGAAAAAGCAACCTATGTAGGAAGTATACAAAAGAGTAGAACAGTAGAAGCAGACTGGACAGCAGTGTGCATTATTATAGTCTAATTAAATTTTATAGATGTTGCAGTTAAGAGAGGGAGAGAAGTAGGCAGAATGCACAGCTAGCAGGAAAATAATGTATGCTGGGTCATTGCAAGGGCATGACCCATGACTTGCGGTAGGTATCTTTTAGTGCTATTTTGAAGGAGCTGAAATTAGTGATAGATCTGACATGTAGTGGTAGTTTGTTCCAAGCATTTACGACAGAGTAGCTGCACAGTAGTTTGCCAATATTTTTATTAGGCTTGCAGACTTGCAATGGGTTCTGTTGAAAACTACAGAGAGTGTGGATGGGGGTATAAGGCTAGATGAGAGTACATAGAGAGGGGCAGAATGATGCATCATGTAAGACTGAATGAGCTGTGAGAAGCTGGGGTAATAAAATCTGGTACTGAAATTCATGCCACTGCAGGTTTTTTAGGCCTATACAGTGATGAATGCGATAGGGTAGATTAGCAGCAAATCTAGCAATGTTGTTATAGGTACGTTTTAGTTTAGTCAGGAGATGTGATTAAAGATTTGTAAGTATGGGGGCTGCATAGGTTCATAGGTTCATAGATTAGTAATCTATGAACCTAAGATCTGATTGAAGATTTGTAGGTATGGGGGCTGCATAGAGTAATGTGGGGATTAGGAAGGCTTGGGCAAGTGAGAGTCTGGAGGACTGAGTGAGATATTTTCTATGTCTTTATAGAAGTCAGTTTTTAATGAGACTTTTTTATGCATTGCTGAGTATGGAGAACTAACTTTAGCTGGTCGTCGATAGTAACACTGAGGAGTTTAGTCTGAGGTTCAGTGGAGATGGGAGTGTTGTTCAGTGAGGAGACAGAGAAGGTAGTCTTGTGATGTTGGAGGGCTGGAAAGAGAAATAGCAGAAGTTTAGTCTTTTTAGGATTCAGTACTAACTGGTTAGAATTAAGCCATATTTTGACTGAGTGAAGGGAGTGTTGGGTGAGGGCACGAAGGTGAGTAATGTTATCAGAAGATGAAATAATTGTGGAATAGTCTGCATATTGAATAATGGAAGAGAGGTGGCAGGAGGTGTAAAGGTCATTAATAAAGATTTTGAAAAGTAGAAGTATAAGGATGGAGCTTTGGAGAACCCCAGTTTGGACAGGAAGGAAGGGAGAAAAACTAGACTGCCATTTAACAGCCTGGAATCTGTTAGAGAGGTAGCTAGAGAACCAAGATAGTGAAGAATTAGACAGGTGTAGTGAGGCTAGTTTGGAAAGTAGTAGATTGTGGGAAACAGTGCTGAGCATTTTGGATATTAGAGAAACAGGTAGGAAACTAAGTTATTATTGTCACGGAATCATGCCATGGTATTTATGAAGATATAAGAGCAGTGGCAGTACTGTGTTTTGGGCGGAAGCCATGCTGAGAGGGGGTAAGAAATTTTTCTTGGGGGAGGTAATCAAGGAGCTGTTTGTGGATACATTTTTGTAACATTTTAGACAGGTGTGATAGGATGGCAATCGGTCTGAAATTAAAGGGATCAGTTGCATTACCACCTTTATGAATGGGTATGACATAGAATTTTTTCCAGATATTAGGCACAGTATTTTCCTGAATGGATTGATTAAGTAGTATGGAGATGGAAAAAGCAATAGAATTAGCAGCTATTTTTAGGAATTGAGGAGGTAAGTTATCCACTGATGGAGAACAAGTTTTAAGTTTAGACAGAAGGGACTTTATATAGGTTATGGAGACAGGCTTGAGTGAAAAGATGGTAGACTGGGTGGAAATAGGGGGTGTAGGGTCACTAATGTTGTAATTTCTGGTCAGGGTATGGATGGAGTAAATGAAGAAGTTATTGAGAAAAGTAGCAGTGTCTGTGGGAGAGCTATTAGGACAGGGTTTGAGCGAGATGGGCACCCAGGATGTATTAGGCTAGACGTTTTGGGGGTTGGAGTGTGGATTTTCAAGTGGTTTATGGAAAAAGTTTGGTTTATCAAGGGTGACCATTTTCTGGCTAGGTTTTGGAGCTCTCTGTAGGACTGAAGATCAGGGGAGGACTTTTTCCATGCTCTCTCTCTCTCTCTTATTCATGATTGTTCAGGTGGCTTGTCTTAGCCGGGGGCAAAGTGAGTTTTGATCCTTAGTTTCCTAATGGTGGCCGAGGAGTTAAGTGTTTCTAGAAAGATGTTAAAAGATAGACAGCTTCCTCTAGTGGGAGATTGTAGAGGAAGGACGTCTATTGAGGACAGCAGATGGTTGAAAGCATCTGGGTTAAAGCTGGACAGTTTTCAACAGTCTTTGTAAAGTTGGGGTTTAAAGAGCTGGAGGGAATGTCTAATAATCAAGGTGGGATGGTGGTCACTAAGGGCATCAGGCAGGGTAGAGGGGTTATGCTAAAGATTGGGGTTGGAGGTGAGGGCCCAGTCAAGAGTGTGGCCTGAGTTAGTGTGTTTGTTGAAACGAGATGGGTTAGAGATTAGCTGGGAGAATCCAAAAAAATTAATGGAAGTGTTTGGAGAGTCAATATAAGGGCATTTCAATCATTATTAACATCACCCATGATGATGGTTTCATGAGGGATGTTTTGAGAGATCCAAGAGAGAACGTTTTCCAGGATAGGAATGTTATTGCCTGGGGGGATGTAGATGGAGACTATAGCAAGCTTCTTATGTGGATTTATATGACAATTAGCAATGAGAATTTCAGCTGGGTGAAAGTCTGAGGTGGTAACTGAGAGAGGGGAAAGGGTGAGATGATTAGAGTACAGAATAGCAACACCTCCACCTATTGTTTAGGGTGATCATGCCAGAGGATGCCAAAGCCTGGTGGAAATATTTCAGCATTGGATATATGAGGCTTAAGCCAGGTTTAGGAGAGGCAAAGATTATCAAGGGTGTGTATGGACATCCAGGTATGGAAGAGAAAAACTTTGTTTAGGACACTTTGGATAGTCATAGATAGTAATGACAGAGTTTTGGTAGGTCTGGATGTGACTGGTTGTGAAGAAGAATCGAGGATAGGGTTTTGGAGGTGTGAGGGTAGGGACAGAGGAAGTATGGTCTGGACCAGGGTTAGCATGTATATCACCTAACAGCAGCAATTTTAAGATAAGTATTCTAAGGGAAGTGATATGGTTGAATTGTAGGTGGTGTTTTGTTTTAGTTTTGAGTGGGAGTGAAGACAGAGAGAACACTTTGAATGTATCTATTGTAAAGTTAGATTGAGTAAAGATAGATGGGGCTATGGTGTAAGAGTGAATGGGAGAGGCAGTAGCTAGGGGAGAGGTAACAGTAGAAGAATAGTTCAAGGGTGGGAGAGGGTTTAGATAGGAGGTGGCAGTAGTCGTGAGAATGAGAGTGTGTGTCACAAAAATAATAAGTAGGAAACTGACTGGAAAGTTTGATTTTAGGATAGACAGTGTAGCAGATGTAGGGAAGTACAAGAGGTTTAAAGTACAAATGCTTAGCACTAGAGGGGGTGGAGATGGGTAGACGTCTATGGTAGTAAGGATTAAGTGAAGAAAATGGAAGTGGAAAATAATTGGAGAGAGAGAAGGAAAGAAGCTAAGAGCTGGTAGGGGTGTGGTTAAAGTGGAATAGGTAGTTGATTGGAGAGTATATGATGATGTTCAGAGGTGTTGGGGGTTGTGGTTAGACAGAAGAAGGCATAAATCAAATGAAAGCGAGGGGAGTTGGAAATGGGGGTAGGGTAGGGGAGCGGAGTAAGCCCGAGTGTAGAGATGGTGAATGGAGCCGGTTGGACTATGTGTTGGAAGACTACGGACTGCAGAAACAATCTGTACAGAGTGAGTGTTTCACCATGAAGTGAACAGCTTAGAATGTGGAACAGGTAACAGTGATCAGAGAAGGGGAGGGTGGAACTGAGCTGCATGAAAATGTATAGGGAAAAATACAGCAAATTGGTTTTGGAGAAGGAAATGACTTCCAGAACAGAAACAGTGGAAAATGTTGTTAATAAAAGCAAAAAGAAAGAAATCAGTCAGATTAGAGAAGGAAAGGAGTATAGGAAAGTAAGGCAGGGTAAAGGCAGGGACAAATAGAATTGTTAAAATTGGATTCATCAGTGAAAGGGACAGGAGAGGCAGTGTGACTGCACACAGCAGGGAAAAGTTGCTTTAGCCTAAGAATGATGATAGAGAGAGATAGAGAGAAAAGTAAAATAAAAAGATATCAGGGAAAAGAAAAAGAGCTAATAGGGAGAAAGTGCACACACATTGAGCAGAGACCAGGGAGAAGAAGAATAAAAAAAATAAGAGTATGTAATATTCATGCAAGTCATTCAAATCTGGCCATCATATCAGTAAAGTAAACATTTCTTCAATTAAACTCGGTAATCTAATATTAGTTTGAAAAATTTCTGATAATAAACTGCAATATTTCTAATATTTATTCCTTACTTTAAAAGATCATTGGTTTCTTATTCCATTGTCAAGTAACCAAAAATTAATATGGTGGTGCAAGTTCAGGGTCACTTAAGCATTTTGTATGAAAAACAGTCATTTCTTCCACAATATTAACTGCATGTACAAGATGGCTGAACTCAGTCAGGAACCACAACCTAACTAAACTGATGGTTGGGGGAGTGGAGGGCAGGTCAGAGTATAAAGCAAATGACAAGCACATAGTTTAGAGAAAGATAACTACTTTAATTCTGTACACATTTCTACACAATCACCTTATATGTTTACCCTTATTATTCAGAAACTTATCAAAGCACACATTACCATCTGTAATAGTAAATATGTTTTCTTTAATGAAGGCTAACGTGGAAGGAAGTTAAAACTTCATTTCAATTGTTACATTTTTATGTGTGTACAGCTTCTGTCTTGCCTAAAGAAAATTCAGTGCTGTACTTAAAAGTGTCCTGTCATACCTGGTGACTTACTTTTTAGCACCATCCTATGTTGCCCACAGAGCACTGATTAGCATTTTCACCTGACTGATGAATGTGTTTCCTCTACAAATAATTAAATTTTTTGCACTTATTAAATTTATTTTTCCCAAGAAGATGATGCCACTGAAAGTTAAAGCTGATCTTTAAGTGCAATGACATAAATTCAGTGAAAAAGTGAAATGCGTCTATTGTTCCACTCAGGTGCAAAAATGTGTCCATTAAAGTCTATGGACAAACCCTTACTTGATGTTACTGAGGGAAATTCTAAATTTATTTCAGCTGTGGTTTTCCTAAAAAGTTAATGAAGCTTTTTATTCAAAATCCCAAATAAATACAAGATTATCAGTGTAAGATGCTTTGCAGCATTTAACTCATTGTATGCCATGATGTACTCTTAAAGTGTGACAATACACTGCAACCCAAGTATTTAAACAATTATAGCTGAAAGTAGATTCTACACTGAAAGTGTATGGTAAGATTCCAAACAACACCCCCCTCCCCCAAAGAGACAACCTGTACACACATATAAGCCTAACAATTTGAAGGAAGATGCATTCCTTATATTTCAACTTACATTATGGGAAATGTAAGCAGATTATGACAATATCTGATTTACATTACAGATATGAATAAATGTTTAAAGAAATAAGCACACATAGAAAGCACGTGCAACAATAACTGTTATGCCTTGCACAGTACTAGCAGCCATATCAGAAATGTTAAGGAAAAACATCAGAAAGACATGTAAACAACCATGCTGTTATGTGTTCTCTAAGTAGCTGAAGATGAAATAGAATACAAGTCTGCCCAACAAAATCGGAGACTGGTCAGAATTAATGAGGGAATTGGTAAATATGAATAAAAACCTTACTATTTAAAAATATGTGATGTAATAAATGCTGTTTTCTTTCTTTAACTGATTTGATTTCTAGAACTGCAGCAGTACTTATATACAAAGCTAATAGAAGGAGTTTCAGTACAGTAATGCAGCCAACTCTATATCAGGTAAAAGTTTCAAATGTATTGCCATTTCTTATAGCCAGCATATCTCATTAGCATCAGTAGACTACAAATGTAAAAGCCAGAAAAGACTTGATAGCAATACACTGATTGTTCCCATGTATGCATAAGCATTTTTCAGATACTTTGTTTTAGTTAAATAAAGATTTAATATAAATAAAATTCACTGCTAATATTGACTAGAATAATACTTAACATTGTGTGTGAGTTTACTGTCTGCATTTCTGTTTTGTCACCCCCTTCCTTTCTCTTTATTTCTTATTTTAATTAATGATTACTTTCTTCTTCTTTCTTTTGTTTCTCTACCAGTTCTGCTTATAGGATCATAGGAGATTACTAGGCTATTGACACTGAGGCCCTTACAAGCCTAGTCAAGAATTTAGCCCATGTTCCAACAAGTCAGTACCCAATGCCCTTGTCCTGCAGGGACACAGGTGGAATCCAGGGGGTGTATTTTCTGTTCTCCTTATAGTTATTCGGGTTGTGCTTAAAAAGGGCTAATGGGATATTCTGCCTGACATGGAGCAGGGGTCTCTGGGACACAAATCTGTCCTGCCAAGAAGTCCTATTGATGTCACAGACCAAGTTGAGGTCACACATGCAGGTTACTTGAGTGGAGCTTGACTTGCAGATATGCAGCAGTCCCATCAAGGCGGGGTTTAAGATTGCTTTGTATACCAGACAGAGGTCACCTCTGAGGAGTCTGTAGGAAACTGAGTAGAGGGACAAGGCCTTTAGCCTATCTGTGAAGGGAGGATGTTTGAGGCCCTGGATTCTCCTGGTGAGGAACCTCTGTGGCCTCTCCAGCTGCTGCATGTGCTTTGTGTGGTACATGCCAAAAGGGGCACTGTACTCAATAATGAGTTTTATAAGGGATGAATACAGGGATTTTATGACCACCTTGTCCCTGGATGAGATACCCTTACTAATGAGGTGGGCCATGTAGAAAGCTTTCCATACAATGGAGGCAATATGGCCTTCAAAAGTCAGTTTGCTATCAACCTGGGTGCCCAAGTCCCTCACGACTGATTGCGTGCTTAGGACCTTGTTATTAATGTGATAATTTGTGGGGACGTCACTCTACCCAAAGAGGATGATGATGCAATTTTTGGCATTCAGTTTGAGGCCATGTTTCTGGCACCATTTATAAGTTTGGGTGAGACCCTCTTCGAGGATGTCCACATCACTACAGGAACTGAGGACAGAACCCAGCTTGCAGTCATCTGCAAACTTGGATAGCCATAGCCGACTGGTTTTGGCCTGCAACTCAGAAAAGTATATCTCAAACAACAAAGGCCTGAAGACTGATCCCTGTGGTACACCACTCATGATGGATCGACTGCTTCAGGTGGCTTACCCTATTTTGACTAGGTGGGTTCTATCAGTGAGTCAGTTTGCTACCCATCTGGTAACATATGGATTGATGCCTAGCTGAGAGAGTTCATCTATTATACCTGAGTGGGGAATAGTATGTGTAACAACTTACCTGCCAAATCAAATAGCCCTGAAAATGGATGGAGCTGGAGCTTCAGGCCCATACCCAGCCATTGCTGGCACTGGGAGCCAAAGGGGCAATGCAGTGATGAGTAGAAAGGCCACCACAGTGGCACTGAAGCCCAGGTTGAGGGCCCAGGTGGAGCCACTGCAGGTGCAGATCTTGGTGGTAGCAGCAAATATGCAAATGCGAGCTTTGAAGGAAGAAGTGGAGAAAGTTTCCATGTGAACAGCAGTTGAACATAGGTCAGTCAGTCCTGAGAGATTGGTGAGCACCATTCTAAAGGGACAGGCAATGGCCTCCGTTGCCCTCGGACTATTGAAAGGGAATCAGGTTCAGATCGCTGAATCCAGAGCGATGGAGATGGGTGCCTCACAGAATTCAGTGCGGTAATGCAAATGATCCTGGAGAAGCCTGCAGGGGTCCCTGGGAGAGTTCTTTTTCCTTTGTAAATGGCAGAGGACCCTGGAATGGGTTCACCCCAAGAAGGGGGCTGGTGCCCTGGAAAGCATTGTGGTTCCAGTGGTGCCAGTTGAGCTCTTTCTGGCCCTTAAAAATCCAAGGGAGAAGGTGTAAGTCTTGGACTGGGCCATACCCATATCTGCAGCATGTCTCCAAGGTGAACAGCTTCTGGCATGTTAGAACAATGTGGTTTTTACAGGTCCAGAGTCCTTCAGAGCAGCCCGGCCCCATGCCTCCACAGTTAAGCTACTTTTACTCTGTGCCAGTCCAGTGACATTCCCAAAGGGTCATGGCAGTAGTGCTAGTTTTGTAGGCACCCTGACACATGGCAGCCTGGCATGCTTTACTGAATATGGGCTTTGGGACTTGGTTGAAGCTGTGGTGGCGCAGGTAGTGCACAGATATTTTCAGGCATCCAGAATTTTCTTCAGTGGGTAGAAGACTCATTGCCCCAGTTGGAGTCAACCATGGTGCCCTTACAAACCCCCTGCCCTATCAACACTAGGGTTCCCCACTGCAACTTTACCAGGTAGTGAAAATGTTTGATGTCCTGTGGATCGAGGATTCCTTTTGGAATGGCCTCCTTTTTTCCACCCTCCTTCCCTTCTCCTCTCTCTTACACCATCTTACCTATTTCCTAGCAAAACTACCCTTTCATATAAAAAGAAAAATTTAAAAACTGAGGGGGGGGGGGTGGTCTATCACCACCAAAAACATGGTGCCATTTTTCTCTCACCTCCTCTAGTGCAAGCCTGTTGATGTTTTCCTTCTGTGTTCCCCCTTTGTTATGTGTTCCCTTTTTTCAGTTTCGCCAATCTCCTCCTTTCCATTCTTTAAAGCAAACAACAGTGTCCACATAAGGATATCCCTTTATAATACACATATTAAACCTCTTTATTTAAAAAAAAAAACATTAATAATGAAAACTGCTCTGTTCACTGCTTGTCTTAAGTCTTTCAAGCATGACTACACATACCCACATTCATCCACAATATCCCCATATCTACAGAATCATACAAAGCCTAATGTTTTCACATAGTCCTTCATGCATACTTAATGATTAACTTCAGTCACTTTGTGGTTTTTGCCATAGTAAGTGTAAATTATATGCACTTACTGTATATGCATAAAGCCAACAGTCGAAGAGGTGAAATCAGCAAAGAGAACAGTGAGAAATAGCTAGGCACCAGTAGCAGATAAGGGCACTGCAGAAGCAATCAAGGCCAGAGGAGATATCCTGCTCCACCGACTGCACACACTGATTGAGCTGCTATGGGTTAAGGAACAGATGCCATCCACATGGATGAAGGCCATCATTGTACCCATCCACAAGAAGGGGGACAACAGGGAATGCAAGAACTACTGTGGCATCAGCCTCCTCTCTATCATTGGCAAAGTCTTTATGAAGATCTTACAATCCAGGCTGCAGAAACACTATGAGCAAACCAGCAGAGAAGTAGAGTCTGGATTCAGACCAAAGGATGCTGTGATCAGATCTTCACCAATCCAATTATTAAAACTAGTTTTAAAGTTTGCCAGGAAAGTACTCATCTTGAAATGTAAGCTGAGTCCAATCCAGAAATTGGGAGTATGCTCAGCTATCTATTGCACCACCTGGTATTGTTAATGTAGTGGTACAGGATGAGGTTTCTAGACTACTAGTTCTTTTTTATGTGAAGGATTTCAAAGAATGGAGGGTTGATCATAGCATGAAAGGCTACCCTTAAGAAGTCTATACAAGACTCCTTATATAAGGCTCAGTATGTAGATGGATAGAGCTTTTTCTCTGTTAGCGTAGTTAAGGATACTAAATCTAGGTACTTATATGAATATTTTAGTCAAGAACCATTTTCAACTGCTTTACAACACTAATTTAATCTCATATGTTTAGGGTACCATCTAAAGAACTACACCTCAGAAACTCAGACAAGTCATACAGCACAGCTAATACCCTTAAAAATTACTCTCCAATGCTTTTGCAAAACCAGCATCTAGGCAGAAGTTGACATTTTGTCCCACTCTGGTTCACGAGGTAGAGTAATAATGGTTAAAAATCAGAGATACGAGTCTTTGACTTTTATGTAGCAAACTCAACATAGTGCACTTGACATTTTTTACTACCCAAAACATATAATTTCGTCCTTTAAAGATAACTGTAATTTTCAGATCCAGTTCAAAAGTATTTTGTTATTCTCCAAAAAAACTTTCCATTTCTTGTTTTGCAAAATTATTTTCCATGGTATTTACAGTTTTATAGTTTGTAAATAACTTTAACTGCTTGTTAAGTTATAGTCACTAATTTTATTTAAACATTTGATGTGTAAAGAGAGCACGCTTCATTTCAGAGACAGAAATAATGAAAACTGAACTGATGAATTAGTATTTTATTTAATTAATGCAACGTTAATGCCAGAAGTGTTGAATGTTTTAATTCATACCAAAAATATAATACTTTGCACTAATTTATAAATATAATATATCTTTTATCAGATACAGAAAACTTGAGATAGGATTTCATACTTTCTAGGTGTGTGATATTTATATTTTACACTAACATGAACATATTTATTAACTGCAATCAAAGAAAAGAAAAAAAGTGTTATGTTGAGTTTTGAAGGCAAATGGGCAAAGACCGTAAATTTAGTAAGTGTTTAACACAGTTAAAACAGCCTTGCAACTTTTACAACATTCAGTCTTTTCAGAAAGAACTTAGAAGACATTTTTCTCATACCACCTCATGAATGTAAACATTAGAGAGCGAAGGTAATTGTTTTTATTCTCTGAGCAAAATCATGTTCTATACACAGAGCCACATTTTTACTATATAAATGCATGAGGTCATATGATAAAAACTATACAAAACATTTCATCTAATGATTACTGAAAACCACTATAGTTGTAAGCATGTCTTTAACTCATAGGTTTTATGATGGAACATTACTTTTGGTGTATAATGCATACCCTTGTAATGCAGATAACGCTGTACAGCTGACCTTAAAATATCTTTTTTATTTTTTCAAGGAACAATTGAATTTTCTCTGTATTTGCATTCTAACACAAATTATGTTGATATACTCTGGGAGCTACCCCTCTCTCTCTGTGAAGTAACGCTTCTCTAACATCACTCTTAAATCTTCCATCTTCAAATGCCTCTCATGCTTTCACTCTTTCTTTTAAATTCTACAGCAGATTTCTGCCACCTAATAATGTAGAACATGCATATACTAGCTTCCCCTTTCTTTCACTACTGTAGTGGACATTTGAATGGCCTGAGACATTCATCTAGGTGGACATACAGTGCATATCTATAAACAGCCTGATGTCACTTTCCCAATATGACATCCAGTGCAGTCTGCTGAAATGCAGATTGCCATTTCTATGTTCCTTCAGGAATAATTACTAACATCCAACATTTCTCATACCAGGATATTGTATATTCCTAGTTTCAAAAAAAAAAAAAAAGATATGTGAGGGGCTATGAATCCACAGCTTTCCCTAAACCCTCATATTTAGTATAACAGGTTAACAGGTTACTGTACTTCAAAAAATAAATATCGTATTTTGTATGGAGGTGCTTCATACCAAGAAACTTGTTTGATACCATATTGTAAACTGGGATTTTTCATAACATTCAGGCTCAAAAAAGTCTGACTACTTAGCCTTAATACACATATTAAACCTCTTTATTTTTTTAAAAAAACATTAATAATGAAAACTGCTCTGTTCACTGCTTGTCTTAAGTCTTTCAAGCATGACTACACATACGCACACTCATCCACAATATCCGCATATCTACAGAATCATACAAAGCCGAATGTTTTCACATAGTCCTTCATGCATACTTAAGGATTAACTTCAGTCACTTTGTGGGGTTTGCCACAGTCCGTGTAAATGATATGCACTTACTGTATATGCATATAGGTATAGCATTGCCCTTCGTGGATAACCACTGAGCGAGTCTTAAACTCAGAACTAGGAATATCACCCTTTCTTTCCTATTTTCCATATTCCTTGGTTCAGTCCTGACCTCTAGTTACTGCTGGTTTGCAGACTGTTATGTTCTCTCCATGTTTTATGGGTTTTCTCTGGGCCATTTGGATTCCTTCCACTTTCCTAAACATGGTGACTGAATTAACTGCTGCAAACAGTACACAGCCTTGTGACTGGTTTATAAAAGAAAAGTGTGTATGAAGGCTGGGTCACTCATTACATCCAAGTGACGCCTGAAGGTGCATCTGCAGTTAACTACTACTGATGCCTCTAGGTGTCAGATATTGCTTGTTCATATTTGTAGCAATAATTCTAAAGCCAAGTTATGCCCAAGGTTTTAAAAGGTTTCACCTTAAAGCTTACACAATAGCAAACTTAACTGCATTAATATTTGACCTCTGTCTAGTGGAGCTAAATAGATATTAACTGTTTTTATGACGATAATTTATATAGATTTAATTTTCACATTTTTTTAAATATCTCAACAATCAAGTAACACAGAAGTTCTTAGTCTTGTTTGAAAGCTGTCAGCTAGATTAATAAAATGCTGCTGACGGTATGTGTGTAACTTGAGTGGTTGCTGAGATATTGTAAGTTGTTTACAAAATATTGCAAATGTAACAGTTAATGTGTTTACTGTGACTTATAAAATTCATGTTAAGACCTAGAACATAAAGAATACTAACCCTATAAAAATAGTTTGTACTGAAGGGTTTACCATTTATACTTCTTTAATAATCCTTACGGTTCCAGACATATGAGAATTTGTTTGAAATGTGAGGACATAATTTCATTTTGTAAAAAGGCTTAGGCTCTGCCCATTGGAAGTTACAGTGCAAATTTCCTGAGCTCCATTGAAGTGAATGAGTTAAATATTTTACATATCAGTATAATATAGATTAAAATTAAAGGAAATATACCTTTGAGGAAAATGTAACTTCCCAGAGATTTAATATGCAAGTTATGGCACAGAAGCTAAAAATGCATTATAATAATAACATGCTAGCAAAAGTAAACAATAAAATCTAAAGGTGTTACTGCTCAATGCTAGGAGTCTAAACAAAAACTTCACTCCTACAAGCTCTCCTCACCCTAGAGAAAGCTGACATCTGTGTGGTCACTGAGACAATATTACAGCCGCAGACAGCACACTGGCAGTGCAAAGCTATAATGCCTTCCACACATGTAGACAACCTACTACACAAACAAGGACTAAATGCGGAGGTGTCTCAATTTACATAAAAAATAAATATACCTCAAGGATGGCCAAACAGGACAATGGTCTTGAGTTTCTCCACATTCAAATTACGATGGGCAAAATACCATATCATTTAGTTGCACACTATTGGTTGTTCCATGACCCGGGAATCCCATTATATGTATTTATACTTATTGGAAACATTCACAATCCAAATCAATACCATATTCATGGGCGAGTCTAATTATTACACTCAAATCACTGTGCCCACCCATCAGCCACCGAAAGCAGCCACAAATATCTGATGAGTGCCTGGATCTTGTAGCCTAATGTTAGCAGGAAAAGCTAATCAAGAGAAGTTTGACAGAGGTTGAGAGTAGAAAGTGAAGCGTACTGGAGCCAGGTGACAGCTGACCTTGAGGAGGAGACATCCAGACATGAGTACCACACCATGCACAGCACGCTCAAATGATTAAGTGGAAAGACCAAACCCACCAGCAGCAACATCAAAAACATGGATGAGACATTCGTGTGCTCATTGTGAATGCCTAAAATGTTTGTGGGAATTCTTTCAAGAGTTTTACAACCACGACCCACCTCATGGACCAATGGTTGAGCCACCACTCATCAATCTCCTTGAGGCTTCAATCACTGATGCAAAGCCAGCAGTCGAAGAGGTGAAATCAGCAATCAGAACAGTGAGAAATAGCTAGGCACCAGGAGCAGATAAGGTCACTGCAGAAGCAATCAAGGCCAGAGGAGATATCCTGCTCCACCGACTGCACACACTGATTGAGCTGCTATGGGTTAAGGAACAGATACCATCCACATGGATGAAGGCCATCATTGTACCCATCCACAAGAAGGGGGACAAAAGGGAATGCAAGAACTACTGTGGCATCGGCCTCCTCTTTATCATTGGCAAAGTCTTTATGAAGATCTTACAATCCAGGCTGCAGAAACACTGTGAGCAAGCCAGCAGAGAAGTAGAGTCTGGATTCAGACCAAAGGATGCTGTGATCAGATCTTCACCAATCCAATTATTAAAACTAGTTTTAAAGTTTGCCAGGAAAGTACTCATCTTGAAATGTAAGCTGAGTCCAATCCAAAAATTGGGAGTATACTCAGCTATCTATTGCACCACCTGGCATTGTTAATGTAGTGGTATAGGATGAGGTTTCTAGACTACTAGTTCTTTTTTATGTGAAGGATTTCAAAGAATGGAGGCTTGATCATAGCATGAAAGGCTACCCTTAAGAAGTCTATACAAGACTCCTTATATAAGGCTCAGTATGTAGATGGATAGAGCTTTTTCTCTGTTAGCGTAGTTAAGGATACTAAATCTAGGTACTTATATGAATATTTTAGTCAAGAACCATTTTCAACTGCTTTACAACACTGTAATTTCATCTCATATGTTTAGGGTACCATCTAAAGAACTACACCTCAGAAACTCAGACAAGTCATACAGCACAGCTAATACCCTTAAAAATTACTCTCCAAGGCTTTTGCAAAATCAGCATCTAGGCAGAAGTTGACATTTTGTCCCACTCTGGTTCGCGAGGTAGAGTAATAATGGTTAAAAATCAGAGATACAAGTCTTTGAATTTTATGTAGCAAACTCGACATAGTGCACTTGACATTTTTTACTACCAAAAACATATAATCTCGCCCTTTAAAGATAACTGTAATTTTCAGATCCAGTTCAAAAGTATTTTGTTATTCTCCAAAAAAATCTTTCCATTTCTTGCTTTGCAAAATTATTTTCCATGGCATTTACAGTTTTATAGTTTGTAAATAACTTTAACTGCTTGTTAAATTATAGTCACTAATTTTATTTAAACATTTGATGTGTAAAGGGAGCACGCTTCATTTCTGAGACAGAAATAATGAAAACTGAACTGATGAATTAGTATTTTATTTAATTAATGCAACGTTAATGCCAGAAGTGTCGAATGTTTTAATTCATACCAAAAATATAATACTTTGTTTGCACTAATTTATAAATATAATATATCTTTTATCAGCTACAGAAAATTTGAGATAGGATTTCATACTTTCTAGGTGTGTGATATTTATATTTTACACTAACATGAACATATTTATTAACTGCAATCAAAGAAAAGAAAAAAAAGTGTTATGTTGAGTTTTGAAGGCAAATGGGCAAAGACCGTAAACTTATTAAGTGTTTAACGCAGTTAACACAGCCTTGCAACTTTGACAACATTCAGTCTTTTCAGAAAGAACTTAGAAGACATTTTTCTCATACCACCTCATGAATGTAAACATTAGAGAGCTAAGGTAATTGTTTTTATTCTCTGAGCAAAATCATGTTCTATACACAGAGCCACATCTTTACTATATAGATGCATGAGGTCATATGATAAAAACTATACAAAACATTTCATCTAATGATTACTGAAAACCACTATAGTTGTAAGCATGTCTATAACTCATAGGTTTTATGATGGAACATTACTTTTGGTGTATAATGCATACCCTTGTAATGCAGATAGTGCTGTACAGCTGACCTTAAAATATCTTTTTTATTTTTTCAAGGAATAATTGAACTTTCTCTGTATTTGCATTCTAACATAAATTGTGTTGACATACTCTGGGAGCTACCCCTCTGTCTCTGTGAAGTAACGCTTCTCTAACATCACTCTTAAATCTTCCATCTTCAAATGCCTCTCATGCTTTCACTCTTTCTTTTAAATTATACAGCAGATTTCTGCCACCTAATAATGTAGAACATGCATATACTAGCTTCCCCTTTCTTTCACTACTGTAGTGGACATTTGAATGGCCTGAGACATTCATCTAGGTGGACATACAGTGCATATCTATAAACAGCCTGATGTCACTTTCCCAATATGACATCCAGTGCAGTCTGCTGAAATGCAGATTGCCATTTCTATGTTCCTTCAGGAATAATTACTAACATCCAACATTTCTATACCAGGATATTGTATATTCCTAGTTTCAAAAAAAAAAAAAAAGATATGTGAGGGGCTCTGAATCTACAACTTTCCCTAAATCCTCATATTTAGTATAACAGGTTAACAGGTTACTGTACTTCAAAAAATAAATATCATATTTTGTATGGAGGTGCTTCATACCAAGAAACGTGTTTGATACCATATTGTAAACTGGGATTTTTCAAAACATTCAGGCTCAAAAAAGTCTGACTACTTAGCCTTAGTAAGCACTCCCTCAAACTCTGTTGCAAAGCATCACATGACTCCCTTAAAGTCATGAACACAACATTCCAGAGGAGGCCTCACAAGCATGATGCATGACTGATAAATCAGATTTGCATCTCTAAGGTCACCACACCTAACACTATGTTCTAGGACACCACTGGCCTGTACCATCTCTAGTCTTCAGACCAGGAGTAACAGAACATCCTTATCCTTCCCTTTTCCTCCTGCCTTGCCTTTTGGGCACCATCTTAGGACACATCATCTTACACATAGTGCACAATGTTCCATGATGTCCAGAAACAGAGAACATAACTTCAAACATTTTCTTAGTAAAACCTTGACTGACAACTGTCTGCCTGCCATTTAAATTGTACTGAAGAAAACTGAAAGCTCGATTCTCTCACCCTTGACTACTCATCTAATCTTAGTGTTGCCTTTACAGAGAATGAAGTAAATTGAGCAGAAATGGTATATAAAAAAGAACTGAAAAGTATGTGGGAAGAGCAGTGTCTCACACTACTTGGTTCTTATGTTTATTTCCAAGCTGGGATGTTTTCTGTCCTTGTTGTTTTTTGGTGACTACTTTCAGTGTGCTCTCTATTGCTAAACTGCCCATAGGTATGCATGCCATGTGTGTGTGCATGTATATGTCTTTCCATGCTATAAAAGTCTTAAAATCAAAGTTAAGTTTTCAGTACCGGATCTTTCACTTCTAATAGAGCTGTTTTATGGCTTTTAAACAGAATCTTATAAAATGTGTATGATGATAGTTGCAGTGTTAACATTTATAACTAGGAAGAGGACACATTACATTTACCCACACTATAACAAATAATGCTAACTAATGTTACGTAAAATGGAAAGCGACTACCAGGTGACAGTAGATGGAACTGTTGATAAGATGAAAAACGTGTAACTAGTAAATATGTCTGGGCACAAATGAAAAAAATGGGGAACTCCAGCTGACTGTCAGGGTAAAGGTGCAAATCTATGGTGTCAGAGATCAGCACTGAACTAGGCACTTGGCACCAGAACTAAGGCTGGGGAGGAAACGCGGACTGAATCCTGTGGAGTGAAGATGTGCCACAACACTGTAGGCTAATTACTTCCTATGGAGACTATGGAAGCTAACACAGGCACCATTTTACTCATGGATTATTTGTATTTGTTAATGGTGTTAGAGCTCTGATACACTTGGGCCTTTTTCAGATTCAGCCTGAGAGCACTGTCTGGTTAAGTGACTTGCTAAGAGCCACAGAACAGAAAAGTGGAGAGTGAGGATATCAAACCCTGTACTACAGGAAGCAGCTTGTTAACACTTCATAGCTTTGATCTTCTGTGCTAACTACCAGAGCTCACAGCCTTATGTACAGCATTCGTGTAAGACTGGGAACAGTCACCTTAGTAGCAAGACACAGCCACATATATGTGGTACAATGGCATTACTTTACTCTTACCTCAAGGACATCAGTGACTAAAAACATCTACAGCAAATATATGAAGGTGAACTGCTTCTTGGATATCACTCGGATGCAGTGAGAAAACCTAATGGGCACAAGGGGCTTCCTATCCAAAAAGGAGTAGAACTGTCTAAAGAAGAAGTACATGAATTATCATAGTTAAAAAAAAAGAAATGTATTAGACCACTGGTGGTGGAATGTACCAAAGGACAGAAACAAGAGAAACAAGCTAAAAATATGCAAAGAATGGGAAATAATCTAATGTGTCAGAAGGACAACAAATTACGTATTAGTAGGAGCAGCTAGACAATGAATTATGGGTGTGTGTGAAAGGGACTGCAGTGAATATTGTAAAGTAAATGAATGAATGGAAAATTATGTTATAAAAAATAGGAAGGTAAAGGAAGAGAAAGAGAACTAAATATGGGGAAAATCGAAGAGGATGAAAACAACTGTGATTACATGAAGGATAAAGTTGAAAAAATAATGATAATGTGAGTAAAACAACTTTTTTAAAAATGCACCAGAAAGGGTGCAGTATAAGTTAATGCAACAGCTGAATTACAGTAGAATAAAGGAGATGTGGAGTCAGTTTGAAATGTTAAGATACATATGTGCACACACACACACACACACACACACACACACACACACACACACACACACACACACGTGTAGATACAAACATCGACATCAATAATGTCAACCACAAAAGGTCAACAAAGCCAATGTTGAATGTACAACATGCATGTGTGAGTAAAATCCTCTCTGAGTGCAAAGTCATAGCTTTAAAAAACACAAAAATATGTTTTTTTGTAGTGGGGCAAGCCCTTCTGCACCCCCACAGCCCCTGCTAATTATATATATTAACAACAAGATTGCACAATCACCACGGAATGGGCAAATTCCCCAACCCCAAAGATTGTCAGTGTCGTACACCTGTCGATCATCTGTGTTGCTGACTAAATTGTGTCAACAAAACAGGTGTCAACATTTGGGAGCTTTGACTAATATTACTGCTGATATATATATATATATATATATATACATCTATATATATATATATATATATATATATATATATATATATATATATATATATATATATATATATATATATATATATATATATATATATATTTAGTGTTGTAAACCAAAAGGTAGAATCACATTTGGCAGAAAGGTTTTTGTGGATGTACAAAAAACAGAATGCATAAATTAGTGAATGCTCATTTCAGTGAATCACATCTGGTTGAATTTAGTTTTTTTTTATATAGTGTGGGAAAGCAGGAGCATGCAGGAAAATTAATGTTTGAATGAAAAAGCGGTGGTTGTGAAAATGTGCAAGACTGTGTTACAGCAGTTGTGAATATGCCAAGTGTTTGCAGATTAGGGTTAGAGTAAGGGAAAGGTAAGGGAATAGATTCAGTGTTGTGTATATATTTTGTGTCCTCTTGTCTTGATTAGTGACATAATACGTAGGGTTATGGGCAGGGGTACTGTTAGGATTACAGTTAGTGTTAGCACACATGATTAAAGTTGGCGAGGGGCTATTTGTCTCATGTGGTAATCCTAACCCTGCTCCTAACCCTACACATGACACTAGAAACCCTTCCCTAACAATATCACTATCAATATAACACCTAATCTTGGTTTTGTAGCTGGGGTTTACTGATACAGGGTTATTTTTTGTGGGAGAGAAGTATTCAGTGTTTTAGGATTCACTGTTATGAGTCATTCAGTGTCTTGTGATTCTCTCATTTTTGTTCTTTGTTCAACCATTTGTGACTCTCTCTTTTGAGTTTTCTACACACATACACACACACACACACACACACACACACATATATATATATATATATATATATATATATATATATATATATGTAATCGTACATACATATACATTTGTTTATTAGGCTATGAACTCTAAGAGGTGACGTGTTCAGTCTTTGTCACTACTGTTCCTCCCCTCCATTATGTTCTCTTGAAAGAAATGTTTCTTAAGCTGCCCAACATTAAATGAATGAATGCATAATGAAATGGACATTTTTAAACTGAAACACTAGAAATTATACAGAAAATATGATGTGACAAGACAAAAGGAACATAACTTTTAGGATCAACACCTTAAATTAACTTGTGTTTTAAGAAAGACAGAAGTTTAACATTCCACTAGGATTGATGGTCACAGTACTTTCTGTACTGTATTCTAGAAATACATTAGTGTAACAAAGACAGAGATAATCAGCAAAATGGTACACTGGATATATAGGGGGTGCTTACTGGTCAATGTGGATTAGAGACATTAACTAGAGTGAGCATAATGTTAAAGAGTACAAACTGATGGACAGTAACACTACATGAAGTAATCAAAGGGAGATTACTAAAACTGGTTGTTGTTGTGTCTTTCGGCTTTTCCCGGTTAGGGGTCACCACAGCGGAACTCCGGTCTGCTAATGATTGTCAGTAGATTTTTTACATGCCGACTTGCTGGGCCTGACGCACAACCTTCAACGAAGGAATGCCCATTCACGTATGTCACCACACAGAAGACGCTCTAACTGAGAATTGAACGGGGCAACGTCTTACTGTGAGGCGACAATGCTACCGCAGCACCACCACTGCAGTATAGATTACTAAAACTGGTGAGACAGTAAATAACAGAGATTACAGGATAATGAGTTTTTATCTAGCATAAAGTTCAAAAACGAATGTTAGATTCTTAGAGGCTATTAAACTCTTCCTGGTTCCTTCTTTGTGTGTTGCATAGAGGGATGTAGAACACTAACTTATTAAAATGAAGATGAAAGAAAAGGGTATTTATTACAATAAACAGAGAGTTGTGTGGAAAATAGCTATAAAAAGTGTATAGGAAGTCAGGCAAAGGTATAGCTGTAGGAAGGAAAAGGGCAAGTACTAAATATGCAGTGCATGGTGAAGGACTGCTTAAGTTTGTTGTCATGGAGAAAATATGAATTTGATGGGATAATTGACTGAATGCGGTAACCAGTACACAGAAAAGTGCTGTCAAATCAAGAATGGTTTTAAAGAATTGCTGAGAAAATTGTGGAATTTACTTATATGATGTGGAAGTAACCACTGTAATACTGTACAGATATAAAGTCCTTTTGAAGGTGAATTAATTGTATGCCACAGCATCACAGTAAAAAAGTTTGAAGTGTATGAGCAGTGACGCTAAATATTAACTTTGATGTTGCTAAACCTTGGGGTAGAGGAAAATTTCCTTAACTATGAGACTTAGTGACCTTTTACTTGGTCTGTTTAGAGCCACGTGCATGAGGGATACTGAAGTTAGTTTGCTGTTAATGTAGCTAACTTTTTTCAGTTCGTGGGCACAAATGTAGCTAACTTTTTTCAGTTCGTGGGCACAATACTTATGCCTTTGTTGCACTGATATAAATATGTATAAAGAATAGATGTACATGAACAGAGTGCAACACTTGAAAGGTAGAAAAACTCTGTGGTAATCAATGACTTAGCATGATATTAGGAAGTGGGATGAAACAACACTGCCTGAGGGGGAATCCCAAGCGGACATGGGGACAGAATCTATACTGAATCCATGGGCTGGGGCTTTGTGGGAGAAATGTTATCATTGAGCTGTCTGCATTAACACCACAGCATTGTGTTGTTACGTGCCACTGAGCTGATGTTGACTCAATGGCACCCCTGTGGACAGTTGTCTTCAAATGTGCTCTATCATCAGTCAAATGTCTGATCACTGAGAAAAAGGGTTTGCATTACTTTATTTATTATAACAGTTCATCACACCCTCAGTCTTCCTGCTTTACATTCTCCTTCAGTCTTGACAAGCATTATGTCTTTTTCTAATGATCTTTCTCTTTGTATGATATACCTGAAGTATAAAAGTTAAAGTTTTGTCATTTGAGCTTCCAGGGAAATCTTAGGTTTGATCTCCTCCAAATCCACATGCGACATTGTGAATATAAAATTCTGGCAAAAATATAGTGGCATTGAACTTAATGGGAAATGCAGAATAAATTGAAGGAGTACATTCCAATTAAATGAATTACAAAAACAGTATAAACAGATAAGGATGGAAAGCAACACTGATGGATATTTGTAACACTTTTGGTACAGTGATGTATGAAATGATTTTGTGTCACTTTAGAGGGGGTCTATATTAGAACATCGACTTTTTAAAACATCGAATTTTCTAATATTGACCCCTATTCAGCGAATGCTGACAATATCGAACATGCAGAACAGCAAATTTTTTCCCCAGGGAAATAATTTGCTGTTCCGACACACATACACACAACACAAACACACCAAACAAACAGCAACCCACACACATGCACCTAAAATCCTACATCTAACACCACACTAAACTGTACACACACCACTAGCTATCCACTTACCTTAACCCAAATCCCATCCCTACGGTCCGTCACTATCACACACTCACCTCATCCGCACCCAAACCCTCACGTCCACACAATCGCACACTTACCTGACCCACGCCCTAAACCTAACTCACCTACCCTGTGTGCCCTAACCCACACGTCCACACAGTCGCACACTTACCTGATCCCGACCCGTAACTTTCCACCACAGTGCTGAGCATAGTGAAGCCACAGGAACGGCCAACCGAATTCCTTCCCTAGGAAGAAATTCGGTGTTCCGCAGCTTCCCTATTTCCAGCGTTCGCTGAATAGGGGTCGATATTAGACATTCGAAGTTGTGAAACTTCGATGTTCTAATATAGACCACTTTAGAGGTACTGAAATTATAATAATATTACTGTGGTGCTTCCATAAAATATTAAAAAGTTAACATATTTTCTGTGGTAAATGTTTAAGGGTGCAGAGTCACACTGGCAAATTAAGGATTAGGGAAGTTGGCCATAACGGTGCGCACATGTGGAAAATAATGTGGAGAGAGATATTTAGGTGGAGAAAAAGTATGTAAGGAGGTAAAACTAAAGTACATGTATGCTGCTTTAACCAAAACAAGGATGGAGGCACAACTGAAAATGAAGTGAACAAATAAATATGAAATAAGGGCAGGTACATGTGCAGGTAAAGAGAAGTCTAAGTAATGAAGCAATACCTGAGAAGGGATGGGTAGAAGAGAGGAACAAAGGAACAATATGTAGGATGCCAAACTCTCAAGTGAGAAAACGTCCTTCCTTTGCTTCAGACTTGTATGCCTTTAGTTCTTTACCAGGCACTACATGGTTAATACGTTCCTTTTCCTTTCTATGAGTACTGGATCGCTGTAGGAAGGACAGAAGATAAACAACAGGAATGGGAGGGTTAAACAAGGAATGAAGGTAACTCAGTCTAAAATGAAGAGGGTAAGTTGCCAAGAGGTCCATTCCATTAGTACTTGATGCAGAATTACCTTATACCTCTGCAATCAGAAACTAGGCTGCACGGCTAATGTGCGAAACTCATTTGAGGGGGTTGGCTAAATATGACAAGGAGACAATTGAGGATCTCTTGAGATGTGAGGTACAATGAGACACCTGAAATGGGAGCTGAATACACTGAAAAGGCTAAAGCTGGACATTTGGCTGTAAGAAGTGCCTGTGCAATTAACTTAGGTGTAGAAGATGTTTGTGACATACCGACCCAGGCACAGATAAAGGGGTTAAAAGAAGTGTAGTATACAGTACAAAAAGAGGTGATATCAATGAGAGGTTAGTTCCCTGAAGAGAAGGGTTGAAGGTCTCTACCAGGAATGGTTTACATGGTGGAAATCTGCAGAGAGAAATGAGAGAGGTTTGGAAGAGAACAGCTGCCAAAACACTGTGTTTTGAATTCAGCAGGAGATTGGGAGACTAATTACTAAACACTGAGTAGACATAGAGTCCCTGCACTATTCTGGAAAAGAGATTTCCAGGTGAAAAACTGAAGTACTGACTTGAAGTAGGAAAGCCTCCATGGAGAAATAATAATGCAAAATACCTGAGTGCCAAAGAGGAAGAGACCCAGTAGAAAATAATAAAATACTACTGAATGTATACCTGAACTGAAAGGCCAAGGAAGTCTAGTTATGTGTCACACTGTAAATAAAAGTAACAGAAAGGGAGAGGGACAACAGAGGGAGCCAGGAGCCTGCCTTAACATTGAGGTAAACGTTTTTCATTTCTGAAGCAAGTTCGACAAACTGCAGTATAACAAAGAAAGCAGATGCCTGGAATTATTTTGTCAAAATTAAAAAGGGCTAGAAGCACCTTTTTGGTCTGGCATTCTGCAGAATGAATAAAAAGACATGGTTTTATTATAACTCGAAGCTCTGATTTATACTACAGTCGGTACAAATGGCAGTGAATGTGACTAAATAAGTGTTTTATGACCCAATTCTTATGCGATACGGTTGAGATAGTAAACACTCCCTAAGCAGAATGAGGGTTCAACATGTGAATTCCATTGTGTTAGTGTTACATTTTGATATGAAGTATAGATTATAATTAAGTATAAGACAAAATGGCAAAGGGTAAACAGTAGCATTGCCGAAGTGAAGTTACAGAGACCTAAATGAGACATCATTTATCTAAACAAAGTTCATGTTACAATATAATACATTACTGGTGTCTTTAAGATGAGAAAATGGAACCTAAGTAACAGAATAGTGAAAAGAGGAAGAGAAAGTGTCTATGTGAAAGTAATGAAGGAGAAATATAATCTTGATTTAATAGACTCAGTAGAAAGTGAGGCCTAAAAAGAGCCATTTGTCTGGGACACAATCTGAATTATTTTTCAAGCTGATCAATGTGTAATGGAAGCACAGGAACATATGAACAGAACAGTGGTCTATGCTAAGATCTAAATATGCAAAATAACAGGAGAAAAGATTTGAAATGTTACTTAAATGACACTCTGGGATGTCAAACAGTAAGAATGTAAAGTCAGTCATCACTCGTTGTGCCTGCCATATGAAAGATACACTAATAGATTTGGTGTAAAGGGACATTACAAAATATGCATGCCTATTTTTGACTGGCTAATTCCTACTCTACAGTATGTAGCTAGCAAGCTATACAGACTGTTAGACATTTTAAATCAGCTGTTGGCATAGAAGTGAGGAATCTACTCACAAAGAAGGACAACATGTTATAAAAAAGAACAATAAAAATTGTCTTTTTATTATAGGACAGATCATCAAGAGCCTCCTAGCCAAGATTCTCCTACTGACTCTCCCAATTCTCCAGAGATTAAAGTTGTTGAGTCCTATTTTGCCAATGGATAAGAGGGGATGGAGTTTTTCCTATAGACATCACTGTTCCACCTTTTTTCCATTATTAATGTGATACTGGAAAGTGCACACATATGTTGCAAGAGGACTAGGGGTTGCTGTAACACTATTTTTTGTTAATTTTCTGCCTGCCAACTATGTTATCTTAAGTCAAGATGTGATATTTGGTGGTTCTGTCCTTTTGACACATGATGCGTTTTGTGGTTAGTCATTTGGTCTCAGGAATAATGGTCCAGTTCTGCTCAGTACAGAGTCTTCAGTGGCAAAGGAACCAAACACTTTCAACTGTAAAAAAGGACCAAAAGCCTGTTAAATCAACTCAGAAAAGCAATTTTTAACAGAGAGTAAAGTCAATAAACCACTTCTGAAGGAGGTCTTATCCCACTCCTAATATAATCAACACTGCATTTACTGCACCTAAGGGGTATGGAGGAAGTGCCTTTTGCAATAGCCCATTTTGAGTAATAAGCTAAGTGAACATCCCAAAATCACACCTAGCACAGGTGTTTTTGGCCAATTAGGCTTTTCCATATAGTAAATATTAGGGAAATTACCAGGAATATGGAGCTATATAAATACTTTAGTGCCATCACAATGAGTGAATGTGGTAGGCAGTAAGTATTATAAAAAAAATAATGCATAATTGTTATTACTGTAAAAGTAATGCAGCTGTCAAAATCAAATTCATAATATACATTATTTATTAAGACTGCAAAGAATGGAATTAATACATTAAAGTACATGCTAAGTGAACATGTTATATTTGGGTTAGACATCATAAATGTGGGAGAGAAGGGAGACCCAAAACCTTTATACATAACTACATTAGGAATACTGTAGAAATGGGTGAATGATATCAATTTTTTTATAGTGCATTATGGTAACACATACTGATATGAAGTAAGACAATAAATGAACAAAATTTATGTTCAAATTTAGAATTTAAGTAGATCCTTCTTGAACTTTTCTAGCAGGATAGCAGAAGTCATGAATTCCTCATCAGAAATTCTCATTTGCCAGAGTACCATTGGAAAGACAATGCATTACTTTATGATAGACATGATAGACAATGACAGTCCTAAATATAGGCTGTTTGAAATGGGGAGAGACTGGTTCCTAAGCATTAGATTGTGGCTACAAGACATGCAAATTAGTTCCATTTGAAACTGCTACAATGCATAGGCAATCTTTAAAATGACTGACAAAAACTACTTAATCAAAGGCTCAGTAACCCTTCTTTAGCTTCAATATCTTCAATATTAGGCAGCTATATAAAATGAGATAACTGCATTCATTACAATAGGGGAATAATGTGCTGTGGTACTGAGTTCAAAAGTGAGAGCCAAGCAGGAGAAATAAAACTGCAGGCTCTCACTGATATGCAAGAGCAAGAAATGAAAAGTGTAACTATCAGCATTGCAATAATCTCTGTCAGACTGTTGGCCCTGCTGTTGGGAATTACAAAGAAACAAATCAATATGTCAGTAACTGTGGGCAATTTGCACTTTGATTTTTGCTATTGTATTCGTAAAGAGAATTTTGAATTCATCATGGCTTTCATCATAAATAATGGTTATATCCTTATCATATCAGTCAATCTAATGGTTGCATCTCATTGTTGGGTTCAAGGTTGGGTATCACTGCCATTGGATTGTAAGATTTTCAGTAAAATATCAGGTTCAGTGACATCTAGGCACACAGCCAATGCTGGCTACATAACAGCTCAAGGCCCTAGAATATACCATTTTCACTTCTTAGCCACCAAGCATCCTCCTGCAAACTAAGAATAAAAGATGTAAATCAGACCCTATAAGATTTACCAAGTGATATAATAACACACACTTATCTACATTACAGGAACTCCAACAGCAGCTGGAGAGATGGAGGGAAGATATTCCCAACCCACTAAGGAGAACTCTCTAGCAACTCAACTAAAATGGTAAGAATATATCTGACCTGAAATCCTTAAACCACTTCTTTACTAGATTTGATCATCAACTCTAATTATTTTATAGGTTAATAGGTGTGTACTAGGCTAATGGCCCTGGAGCCTTTACAAGCCTAGCCCATAGGATTACCCTGGAATCATGCCACCCAACATTAGTTCAAAGTGCCTCTGTTGAGTAGAGTCACTGGAGTGATCTGGGGTGAATTTTCTATTTCCCATCCACTGAAAGATTTCTCTTGAAGAGGGCCAGTGAGGTGCTCTATTTGACATGTATGGGAAGTCTATTCCATATCATGGGCAGTCTGTGGGTTATGAACCTGTCCCTCCAGCATTTTCTGTTGATTGTGGTAATGAGGTTGAGGTCTCTGGAGTGTGTGGTGCAGAGGGATTGGGATTTCTTTAGATGTAGCATTTCTAACAGAGCTAGGTCAGACATGGCTTTGTAAGATTGCCTCTAAGTAGGCAATATGAGACAGAGAATAGTTGGAGTTTTTTGAGTCTATCCATATAGGACAACTGTTTAAGGCCTAGGATCATCTTTGTGAAATACTTTCATGGCCTCTCCAGTTGTTGCAGGTGTCTAGTGAGGTGCATGCCAAATGGGATATTGTACTTGATGATTGGCCTAATGAGGGAAGAGTAGAGGAAGACAATTGAAAATTTTAATTTATGCAGGTGCTGCTTCTGTGCTGTGCTGTAACTTGTGGAACTTGCTGGACTGGACTCAAAGTCTTCTTAAGACACAAAGCCTTGCTAGCTGTTTACTGCTGAATCAGAGACACACAGTTTTGCATGACTGCATCTGTAGTCTGTTTAATGCACCAAGCCTTCCAAATAGCACACTGATAAATAAATATATTTTGCAGCACAATACTATTTCACTGTAAGCACATTTACTAATAAATAATTTATTTTTATAACAAACAAGATGTACGATTGTAGTTTAAAAATTTAATGTGAAAAGTTTTTCCTTCACAACTGATATGGATGATGGATTTATGGCTTTCCATTCTCCAGTTACCTCGGAACCTAAGTTCCTACAAAATACCTCTAACATAGTTTAGTATAAAGTCTTATATACCCTTTTTGTCATGCATTTCAAATCCTGTTTTTTTCTTGGTATCTTTTTTGGGCTTTTGTGGGAAATCTCATAATGTCTGTTTTTAGACTTTTCTATTGTTCTTTTGTGAAACCATTTTAGCATCTCTGTTGACGTGAGAATTTGCCTTTTACCATTGTTTTCTGTTGATTCTATAAAAACCCATGTCCATTTATCTGTGAGGAATCACGTCAAACTTTTCTTAATATTGAGACAAACATGTCTTTTTACCAAATATCTTAAGAAAACATGTACTACTGATATAAAAATATGTCCATTGACAGAAGTCTGTAAGAAAACATCTGTGAGAACCAAACTGTTCAGGAAATATCTTGTGTCCATTAATAGATCTGCAAACATGAGAAGAGCATGTAATACTTGCTTTCCAGAATTGCTTTTTAGGCTTTTTTTCTGATGCTGTGAAGAAGAGAAGCTTGTCTGTTATACATATAGTATGGATGCCCATTTTACATTATACCTATATTCAAGCAAACTTTTTATTCTATGCTTTATCTTTCAGCCTATTTACAACAGAATTAATTTCAATCTTTTATTCAATGTTGAACACACTCCAACAACAATGAGCTCTTTCTTCCTATATGAAAAACCTTAGTAATGAGATGTGCCACATCTTAGGACCTTCTGACCACAGTGGCAATGAGGTGGTCAAAAGAGAGGTTGCTGTCAACCTATGTTCCCATATCTCTTATAACACCGTCTGTGTTCAGTGGACTATCATTGATGTGGTAATTCATGGGAACTGAGTTTTTCCTAATGGGAATGAGGACACATTTTTTGGCATTGAGTGTAAGGCCATGGTTCTGACACCAGTCGTTGGTCTCAGTGAGGCCTTTCTGCAGGATGTCAACATCACTTGGGGAGTTAATAATAGCTCCCAACTTGCAATTATCTGCGAACTTTGTCAGCCAGAGACCCTTTGTGTTGGCTTGGACTTCAGAGAAGTAGACACCAAACAGAAAAGGACCCAGGACTGAACTCTATGGGACTCCACTCATGACTGGTCGGCAGTCTGAATTGGAGTCAGCTACTTTCACACTGTGGGTTCTATCTGTGAGCTAGTTTGCAACCCACCTAGTGATATAGGGGGTGATGCCTAGCTTAGTGAGTTTTTCTATGATTCCTGAGTGGGGAATGGTATCAAAGGCCTTGGACAGATCAAGGTAGGCTGTATGAACCACCTTGCCTTCATCCACAGCTCTGGTGAATGACTCAAAGAAGTTGACCAGGTTAAGCAGGCACAATCTACCCTTCACAAATCAAAGCTGTGTGGGATCCAGAGTTTGGAGATTCCCTATATCCTTGTTTATCAGGTCCATGATGATGTGTTCCATAGCTTTGCATATCAGACTCGTCAGGCTAATGGGGTGATAGTTCCCAGGGTCTGTAGTCACTCCTCCTTTGTGGAGAGGGATGACTGCAGCAGTGCATCATTTGATAGGGACAAAGCCTGAGGTGTGGCAGTGACTGAACAGGGCACAGGGGTGTGGTGCCAGTGTAGTTCATGTAGAACACAGCCAGGGATATTGTCAGATCCTATAGAAGCTGTTTTCTTGGCCTTGGACAGTGCTATTTTAACCTGTGCAGTAGTAATACTGGGTGCCTGACACTCTACCTAACATCACAGATCATATTCCCTCATTTAATGATCACTGCCACATTAGCTTCTCCATTCTTCACTCAATCCCCCAAAAAATTCTCCTAAATCTATTTACTTTAGGGTCATATCTCAATCTAATATCTCAGACCTAAAAATCTTTCAGATACAGTGTGGCCCAATATTATATTCCAAATATCATTGACCCAAACACTGCTGTCATACTCTTCATCAACCTTTTGCTACACCTCCAAGATGCCTGCTTCTATTAGATAATAAAATTATATAAACCAAAATTCAACCACAAGTTAACCTCTGAACTTAAAGCTCTTTTAAAGCTTAGAGACAATACCTGGCACACTGGGAAATGTAAATGAATATCAAACAAAACACTACAATCCAACAAGCTACATAATTTCGCTAACCAAGCTATTACATGCCACAACCATCATGCTATGGTATGCCATTATAATAATTTCTTAAAATAGAGTCCAAAACTTCTGGGAAGTGATAAACCACTTAAATGGATGTAACACACAGTAGATGATTTTGTCAGTTGCTTCAGGGATCTTCCCATCCCTAACAACATTTCACAACAACCAACCCCAACTTCAACTCCGTCAAAATACAACCCTTAACTCTATTTCAAACAATTTTCATCTAAAGACATCTTATTACTCTTAGAAAAAGCACAGCCTGACAAACACCACTCTGGTACAGACAACCTCCACTCCTACATCCTCTACCACTGTTGTGACTACATAGTTGCTCCTTTCCAGAGCATTTTCAGTCTCTGATTCTGTAACAACACTATGGCCAATACTTGGAAATGTTCCACTGTTAAACCACTTCCCATACAAAAGTATATGTCACTCCCATCCCAATATAATCAAATAACAATATTATCTACTCACTGCAAAGTCTTTGAAAAATTATGTACCTCCAACTATCACAGTATGTTTCCCAATAACATCTACTATCTCACAAACAACATGGTTTGTGTTCCATCTAAAGCATTATCACCACTCTGTGGACCATCAGAGATGACATTCCCATAGAGATTGGCAAAGATTTGTTTCAGGTTCTACACTTATTCACCTTACAAGACAAGCTGAGTTAGTAAATCACTCCATTTTTGAAGACCTCACTGATATTGCTGTTAAACCTGACACCATCCACTGGCTCCACAGTTATTTCAGCAATCACCACATCCCAGTAACCTCATACACCTCCTCCCTTCATGAAGGTGTGCCACAATAATCTAGTCTAGACCTATTCTTATTTTAATTCAACAGTACCAGCCATCCCCTTAACCTTTCACACCTTTCTCTCTTACTTTATACCAACAACATGGTGTTTTACACTCCAACCAATCCCTCAGAATACTTGAACAACATCTTCAAGATGACCTTTACTCCCTTATCAAATGAGTCAATACTAAAAATCTTATTCCGAAGTCATCAAAAAGAAAAAAAAACTTGCTGTTTGGGACTGAACAAAAACTTAATGGAATGCATACATCCCCAGAATCCTTGACCTTAACAACATTTCAATTCCAGTTCCAGTTCCCTCCTTGGAATATCCTGGAGTATAGCTAGACACTTTGCTAACTTTAATGTTTTTTTACCTGCTCTCCTTTAAATAAGCATAACTGCTTAACTTAGATAATGTTAAATGGCTTCCTGTTAAGCAAAGAAGAGACTTATGTCTTTACTCTCAGCTGTTTAAACTTCCACATTAATAGAGTCTTCTCCTCTAAACCCTAAACAAGTAAGGCAGAACCCCTCCTACAACCTCAGAAACCAGAATCATCCTGGTCCATCGCTGCAAATCTCTCAATGCAAACCACATTTTTCGAACCACTCTTTCTCTATCCTAAGAACACTTCCTGTTGGATATGAATATAATATACAGCTTACTGTTTTTGCTCCATATATTACGATTTTGTTTATATTTGTATTTCATTGCATCATTACTGTGTTATAATATACTGTTCTACCATGTTTTGTATGTAACCTGGATTGTTGTGCACATTCCAGGCTTAAAAGCAAGTCAGTCACTGTTGATCAGTGCTGTACGCTAATTAACAAATTGAAACAAATAAATAAATAAATCATGTAAACCATCACAGACACACATTTTGTATATATATATCTATATAAATGTATATATATATATATATATATATATACATATATATATATATATATATATATATATATATATATATATATATATATACATACATACATATATATACACATATATAGGTAAACAAAGTAAATCACTATTAGAAAGAGGAATAAAACAGCAAGGGCCATTTATCAGTGCAGAAGAGGTAGAGGATAATGAAAGGCATGAGGCTAAGCCTAACTGCTACACAGGCCAAGATAGAGTTTAAGTGTAATTGTCACATGGGCTGTGAGAGAAGGTAGGCCTATCCAGCTGCAAGACTGCAAGACTGAAAGATAGTAAAAGTGGGTGCAGCCTATGAATGTATTAGTACTGAAGCAACGGTTAACCTATCTGACACATAGACTGACAAACATGAATAGAAATCAAGGTATTATTACTACACAGAGGTTCAGCCTATCTGCCACCTAAGCTGACAGAGTAAGTAAAGCTGTTAGCACTCAGTACATACTGATGTGAAATGTAAAACAGTATATATTGCAGCAGAAAGTACACAATCAAGCTGGCAAAGAAAGTAATGACAACAGGTGTAGAAACCAGAAGAAAGGCTTAGCCCTTCTGCCACCAATGCTGAAAGAGAAGATAAAAGCAGCAACTTGCGTAGAGAAATTTTCCTTAGCTGGTTGCCAAGTAGGAAGAGAACAAATGAGATTAGACTTTAACAGGGAGATGACTGCACAGTCTGCCACATATGCTAAGAAAGTATGCAATACAATGTGTATTCTATCAATGAAGGAGGGTGAGACAGAGACAGAAGCAGCCCATAACACCCATACGTTTATTATTGCATGTGTGAAGATGTAATACATAGATGGGGGAGGGGTAGGAGACAGAGAAGCACTTTCAGGGATTTAGTATAAAAGAGTAAAACTAAATAGGGAAGAGGTGGTAGTTGGTGAAAACAGACGGATTATTATTCCATCTGTCCAAATTTTAGTCTATCTCAATAAATATACTTAACTGATTCCATTTTCTTCTCTTGCAATTAACCCCTTGTAATAAAAACGTGTTACTTTTTCTGACCATTCATTCACTGTGACACCTCAGAAATTACAGACCTTAATAAAGTAGCAAAAGCATCAGAGACTATCCATATGCAACTAACAGTGGGTAAAACTGCATTCTAGTTTATAGCTTGCTATAGACCACCCTCCCAAATCCAGGAACCCCACTCAGCCTTCCTGAGAACACTGGAAAATATGAAGGTCTCTCCAAACACCATTATATTGGGCAACTTCAACTACCCAAACATAGACTGGGAGCATTACTCTAGCTCCAACACCCTAGCCCAAAGGTTCCTAGAATTTATAAACTCAAATGCTATGGAACAATTTGTTACCACTCCCACAAGAGGGGAAAACATACTGGACCTGATCATCACCAACATGGCGACTCTATGCTCCAGACTAGAAGTGTATCCCTCACTGGTAAGATCAGACCATAAACTAATCTCACTTGATATTCACATCCCGACCCCACCCCCTGCCCAGAAAACCACAGTGGAAAACTTCTCTAAAGCAAATTTCATACTTCTCAAAACCGAGGTGGAATCCTTCAAAGCCCCCGAGCCTGTGGAAAATACGGCCCAGACCGCAGAATCCTTTATAAACACATTCCATGAACACCTTCAGGAATGCATGGATCATGCAATCCCAAATAAAACCAAGACCCAATCCTCCAAAGGCAGATGTCCTGTCTGGTGCCAAACAAACTATACAATAGAAGGAGGAAGCTACTACATGATAGAGCAAAATCCCAAAAAGGGAAGGCATCTCTGATCAGTATTAGCAAAAACTACGGGCGCTCATAAAATCATCTAAGGCCAGCTTCGAGAGAAAAATTGCACAGGACACTAAGGATAATCACAAGGCTTTCTTTAGTTATGTTAGGAACCCGGGTGGGAATTCCCAGATATGCTCAGAATTAGTCCAGAATGACAAAAAATACATCGAACCCACAGCCATTGCCAGCATCCTAGCTGACAGGTTCAGCGCAAACTCCCCCCCCCCCCCACCAAAAGGGCAAATATCTATCCCAGCAGAGTGCTGCCCCCATGACATCTCAGATGCTCAGGTAAGAGCCACCCTCTCCAAAGCAAAAAACACAGCATCAATGGGACCAGACGGTGTCCCAGGCTGCGTCCTACATGAACTCCAAGAAGAGCTAAACCCAAACATAAAACTACTGTTCAATCTCAGCCTTACTACAGGATATGTACCCAAAGAGTGGTGTACAGCAACAGTGGTCCCTCTCCACAAAGGTGGTGCCTCAACGGATCCTGGAAACTATCGCCCCATAAGCCTGACTAGCTTGGTCTGCAAAGCTATGGAAAGGATCATCATGGACCTCATAAATAAAGATATTGGGGACCTACAGACACTGGATCCTACCCAGTTCGGCTTTGTTAAGGGCAGATCCTGCCTCTTAAACCTGGTCGATTTCTTTGAAACAGTCACCAAGGCCATTGACGAGGGGAAGGTGGTCCACACAGCATACCTGGACCTTGCAAAAGCCTTCGATACAATACCCCATGCGGGCATTATAGATAAGCTCACCAGCTTAAATATAACCCCCTATGTCACTAGATGGGTTGCAAACTGGCTCAAGGACAGAACCCACATGGTTAGAATTGCTGGAGCCATGTCAGACTCCAAACCAGTTACAAGTGGCGTCCCAGAAGGCTCAGTCCTGGGACCTCTCTTGTTCGGTATATATTTCGGCCAACACGGAAGGACTGTGGCTGACCAAGTTTGCAGATGACTGCAAACTGGGTGCCATAATCGACTCTCCAGCTGACACAAGCATCCTCCAAAAGGGCCTCATAGAAACAGACAACTGGTGCCAGAGCCATGGCCTCAAGCTAAACGCCACAATGTGTATAGTCATCCCCTTTGGCAAAAACAAAGTGCCCACAAATTACCACATAGGTGGTAATCCATTAAGTACAGAAGAAGTAATTAGGGACCTGAGGACCCAAGTTGATAGCAATCTCTTATTTGACAACTACATGGCCAAAGTGGTTAGAAAAACATTTTATATAGCCCACCTAATCATGAAAGGATTCACATCTAGATCAGGGGAGGTCATCGTGCCTCTTTACTCATCCCTCATCAGGCCCATAATTGAGTACAATGCCCCTTTTGGGATGTACCTTACCAGACACCTGCAGCAACTGGAAAGACCCCAAAAGTACCTCACCAAGAGGATCAAAGGGCTCCAACAGATGCAATATGCTGCCCGGTTAAAGAAACTCCAGCTCTACTCAGTGGAATACTGCCTGCTCAGAGGCGATCTGTGCCTGACGTATAAAGCCATGTCCAACCCGGAATTAATGGACATGCTGCACCTCAGAAAATCCAAATCCCATCGAGCTATGTGCTCGAGAGACTTGAACCTCAGCACTGAAATAAATAGGACATGCTGGAGGGACAGATTCATAACCCAGAGGCTCCCTTCACTCTGGAATAAAATCCCAGTCCAGGTTAGGCAGAGTCCCTCACTGACTCTCTTCAAGAGGAATCTTGATGAGTGGATGGGAGATTGTAGGTTTATCCCGAGTATCACTTCTGTATCAGTGTTAGACAGAGGCACAGTATACTAACCTCGAAAAAGAGAATAGCAAAATTAATTTAAAATGGGTGGTGAAAGCCAAACACACTCTGGCTAGGTTTATAAATGCCCTAGGGCAGATAGCCTAGTATGAACCTATGAACTGAAGCAGAACCATACTTAAATACTGATGCATCTGGCCTAGCCAAAACCTAGTTCTTCAGTTCCACAGAGAGAAGACCAGGTGTAAGGTTAACTGTCACCTATTAACAGCATGTAGGATCTCACATTTTCTTTCTTTCTGTCACCACTGTGTCAGTCATTGGCAAATGAATATTTTTTGCCCAGCGCATATAAGGGTTTCCCATAATTACAACAGCCTCAAATATAAAGAAAAAAAGTGTGTTGAACATTTCTGGAACTGTATGTTTATTCATCACCATTTCCTCAAAGGAATGGTCCAAATGGAGAGATGAAGGGGTCTGAATGGAGATATGAATGGGGTCCACAAAGAGAGATGAAGGGGTCTGAATGGAGAGATGAAGGGGTCCAAATAGAGAGATGAAAAGGCAGCAAGCAAAGGAGAGTAGTAGTGCTGAAAATTGAATTCATCCTCAAGTCTTGGTGAGTACCTTCATGAGGTGGACCCTGTTTTCTACAAAATCTCACCAAGGCAACACAGGTATATAGACTGTATTTATATAGCATACATCATGGACTGAAGTAGGTCAAAAATTAAAAAAGATAGCTGAGTGCACAACACCCAGGATAAAAAAGTGCCCAATCCTGGTAGGTGCACTGGTGCCAGGACTGGAAAAAATGACAGTGTAGAATCCTCAAAATACGGAAACATTCCTACAATGGGGCCAGGTCAGGCCCAGAGGGGAGGATGGCCCTCCTCTATTGTAGAAGGAAGTAGCAGTCCACAAAAATCACAAAAAATGACAGGACAAAGAAGAGCCATAAAGGTGACAGAGTGGACTATTGAGGACAAGAAAGAAATTATCTATTGTTACTATTATGCAAAAAGCCCAGAATTTCCAGACTTAAGATATACAAAACGATTAAGAGAGAAATTAGAGAAAAGAAAAATACTTCTGCAAGAAAAATTGTCAGAAGCTTCAAATAAAAAAAATGTGGTCATTAATACAACAAATTTTTGCAAAACAGTGTATAGACCAAGAAACTTTGATCTGTTTGGAAAAAGAAGCATCTGACGAAATGTGAAAATGTAAACAACAAAACCTAGATATTTTTGAAAAATATAAAAAAGAAATATGGACATGGGAAAGAAAGACAGATTTGATATGGTCCAATAGTTATGCAAAGGAGAAAGACAAATTAATCAATATAAAGAAGGCAGCCCGAAAGATATTTGAAGAGAAATACAGGCAAACGCATCCAGAAATGGAAAATTTCACAATAAAGAAAATGTCACAAAGTGAGAATGTAGAAAAGCAGATCAGTGAAGTAGAATTTAAAAAAATAGAAGGTGAAGTTATGAAGTGCCTGCAAAGTGAAGGATTTGATGTAGAAGATCTAGCACAGGTTACATCACAGTGGGGTCAGCTTTTGGTCATCTGGTACTTAGGCAAAAGGGCTCCAGAGTACCCCCCCTCACACCACTCAGTGCCCCCATCCTGGTCTACCTACACCATACAGATTACTGGAAAAGTGTCTCTGCTACAACAGCACCCTAGGTGGCTGCCTAGTTGGCCTATGCCTAAGGCCGGCTATGCATCACAGCATGATGGAACGAGTCTACAAATTAAGGAGAAACAGAAAGATCAGGAGACATCTGAAGAAGAAATATGGATATGGGAAAGAAAAAAGATAGTTAATATGGTGTAATATCTATGCAAAGGAGAAAGCAAAACTAATCAATACAAAAAGAGCAGCACCAAAGATATTTGAAGAGAAATTCAGGCAAAGGAATCCAGACATGGAAAACTTTACAATACAAAAAATAAGAAGACAAAGAGGAAAAGTAGAAAAGGAGATTAGTAATGAAGGAGTTAAAGAAATAGAAACTGAGGTTATGGTGTACCTCCAAAGTGAATGATTCAGTGTAGAAAATCTAATTCAGAAAGCACCACCAAAGGATAGAGCAATGGAACTCCAAATGAATGGGAAACCAGTAGAATGGGAAGCAATTGGTCAGGTGCCATATGACGATATTTTGGAGCCTTCCACAGGAAACGAGTATAAACGTTCACTTGAAGCTGGATGGCAAGGGAAGGAACAGGAAACTGTGGGAACTGACACAGTTAATGATGAGGAGTGATAGGCCAGTGAGTTCCCATATGACAGAGCAATGGATGGCACAGGAGGAAATTGAAGAGAATGTGCCACAGGAAGATGTAATAGAAAGTCTGCAGGAAATGGAAAACAAAAAATTTGCCCTCAGTTTAGAAGAAAACGAACTAAGGGAAGAGTTGTTTGACTTAATACAGAAAGACATATTAAGATCAAAGAAAGAAATAGACTGCAGAAAGTCAATAAAACCCAAAAAGTCAGAAGTTTGATAAAACAAATGAACACAATAATTAAGACTGCACATTGAGATACATGCAATATAACAGAAGTAAACAGGATGTATTACTTTGCAGCTAAATTAATAACTGATAAAGGTCTACCACAAGAATACAGGGTAGTGAGGGAGAGAATGGGGTGAAATGGAATATCATCATGGAATTATCGAATAGAGAAAACTATAAAGCAACTAAGACAAGAAGTGTCACTGTTAGAAGAGTACAGAAGAGGGAACAGATCAACAAAAATGCTTAGAAAGATAGACATGATAAAAACAATGTGCAGTATTAGAACACATCAGGCTGTATCATGCACTATTGCAAATAGCAAACTAAAAATCTCAGCACAGGCGGAAAAACTTAGAACACACGCAAATAAATATAAAGGTAAAGTATAAATAAGCAATTTATTGATGACTCAAAAAAGTTTTATAGAGAATTGGGAAACAAAGTTAATAGAATTGAAAGACTGCCAAAAAAAGAAGAAATAGATACATTTTGGACAAGTATCTATGAAGATCCTGTGGGACATAACAATTATGCTAAATGGATAGAAGAAGTAAAAAAAAAAGAATATAAAGTTTAAAGGTATAGGATAAGAAATGGGATTAAGTAACAGCCAGAGAGATTGAAACAAAGTTAAGAAAAGCCTCAAATTGGAAACCCCAGGCCCGGATGCAGTACCTAACTTCTGGTTAAAAATATTAACATCTTTGCATGACGATTTAGCCATGAGTAAGAACTATTTATATGCACACCCTGAACAGATATCAACCTGGCTAACAACAGGTGAAACAATGCTCCTACTTAACAGTGAACCTGCAAGCTACCCTAAAAATTAAAGACCAGTAACTGGCCTTCTGACGATGTAAAAACTATGCACTGGAACTGATGCTGACAGAGTTTATAGTCATTTAGAAGAAAACTCAATTATGGCAATAGAACAAAAGGGCAATAAAAGACAATCATATGGAACAAAGGATTAATTGCTGTTAAATAAAGTCATAGTGGAGAACTGTAAAAAGGGGAAGAATTTAAGTATGGCATGGATTGACTACAAAAAAGCATTTCATAGTATCCCACATTCATGGATAAAAGTGCTTAAAAATGTATACGATACACCCTACACTGATCGACCTCATTACAGTAACCATGAAACAATGGCAGACCACTTTTCAATGAAGCGATGATAAAGGACAAATAATTATTCCAGGGATAAAAATTCAAAATGGGACATTACAGGATGACTGTCTGTCACCGCTGCTATTCTGCCTTGCCCTTAACCCATTAAGCTGTCTACTTAACAGCTTAGGCCATGGCTATAATTTGGCTCCTAAAAAACAACAAAGTGCAAAGACTTTGCATCTTCTCTTTGTTGATGATTTGAAACTGTACAGCTCATCAGATGAGGATTTGAAAGTACAACTGCAAGTTGTCAAAACATTTTCAAATGATACAAGAATGTCATTTAGTCTTGCTAAATGTGCTAAAGCAACCTTTAAAGGAGAAAAAGTGCAGCACCAAGAAAACATCAGTTTGGGACAAGAATGTGATATAAAGAACTTGAGCAAGACAGAGTGTATAAATATTTGGGAACTGATGAAGGATCAACAATAAAACATGAACAAATGTGAATAAAATTTAGTAAGGAGTACTTTAGAAGTCTTAAATTAATACTGAAAACAGCATTGACATCTAGGAACAAAATCCAAGCTATAAACCTGTTTGCTCTTCCTGTCCGAACTTACAACTTTGGAGTGACTGATTGGCCCCAAAACATGTTGGATAGATTAGATAGGAAAACAAGAAGGATGCTTCATGCTCACCAAATGATTTATAAAAATCAGTGCATAACACGATTATATATTCCCCGTTCTGAAGGAGGAATGGGCCTTCTTGAAATTGATTTTATGTACAGATCTGCAATTATGGGACTCCACACATATCTGCTGATCTCACAAGACCCAAACTTAGTGAAAGTTTTGAAACATTAGGAGAATAAATCTAAGATGACTTCTCTGCTTTATTCAGCAGAAGCATATCAAGCAGGAATGGAAATCAAACCAGAAGTAGATAAAAACCAGGCAGCAACTGAATGTGCCTAAAAACAAAAGAAAGAATATAAGTTGAAGGACTAGATAAGAAGGCAAGAAATGTGGAAAATGCAGAAATATAGTTGCAAGTGTAGAAAACTTCTGGAAGAACCTCATGTTGATCAGGAATGAATGCAGGAATGGTTAAGGAGAGGCAAATTCAAACCAAGAGATGAATGGTTAATACTGGCGGCACAAGAGACTGGGCTGCATACATATTGGTTTACAAAGTCCATTGAACTTGTGGGAGAAACAATTGTAGGTTTTGCAAAACATAATTGGAAACAACTGCACACCTCGTTGCTGGTTGCAACATACTAACGGCAGAAGGACTGTGTACTGAAAGGCATAATAATGTGGTGAGACTGTGGCACTGGGGATTGTGCAAACATTATGGTACTGAAGTGGCTGAAAAACAATGGAAACATGAGCCACAAAGCATCATAGAAAATGATGACGTCTACATCACATGGGATCATCCATTATCAACAGTTCAAAAGATAGATGCTAGAAAACTGGATATAGTGGTGCAAGAAAAAAAGACAAAAGTAGCATTGATTGAAATCGCCACACCCAGTGACTACAGTGTCCCATGTACAGAGAGACATAAAGTCATAAAATATTAGGATATGCAAGCAGAAACGAGAGCAATGTGGAAGGATATCCAGATAGTTCCAATAGTAGTAGGAGCAATGGGTCTTATAAGGAAGAGTCCACAATCATTTTTAGATATTCTACCAATACATGTAACTCCATATGAATTGCAGAAGGAGTTATTACTGGGCACATTGTGGGTGCAGTGAAGAGCACTTTTTAGCTGACATCAAAGAGTGAAACAATACTAATTTCATGAACTTTAATTGTACTTTGTCTTAGGAATGGGGTCCATTCTCGACATGGTATTAGAAACCCAAAAGATTTGGAGAAATTAAAAAGGAAGAAAATCGCTGTCAAGGTCTTAGAGCTAAAAGGTACTTTAAATGAAGGGCTGACCTCTAGCTATCTTCTACGCTATCTACACTGCTCATATGTTAAACCTTCTTTCACCCCCCACACTGGCTGCTAAATTCTCCACAAAAATCCCCTCCAGCAACCTTAGGGAATAAACTCACACTAGAACAATTATGCAGAACCCCAAAACAAAACTTCAGTGTACAAACCAATGCTTTCTGTTTCAACTTTCAAAGCCTTGGAACCACTGCTCCTCAATAAAGATGTAACATCCTGTAACCAAATTTCATACTCATTTTAAAGCAAACAGTCTCACACAAGTCCAATGAAAGTGCTTCTCCCCAAGTCATGTCACATAATCTCTTGCAGACCTTCCATTGTATTCCTGACTTTTACTCATAAATCTGCAGACAATTACTCTCTGTAATATTTATTCCCCTTTCTGTGTACCCTTCCACTGTTTTCTCAACCTGACTCCATCTCCATAGAAACTCTATTGGAGTTTGCTTGCAAAACACAAAATTAACATAATATATATATATATATATATATATATATATATATATATATATATATATATATATATATATATATATATATATATATACATATATGTGTATGTGCATATATATATATATATATATATATATATATATACACACACACACACACACACACACACACACACACACACACACACACACACACACACACACACATATATATATATATATGTATAGGTCTATCTGAAAATGTTGAAAGCTTACAATACTGAATCCCACATCGTCGAGACAAACTCAACGAAAACTCACTTCAGCGAAAGACCAAATCAGTGAAACTATTCCCAGGATAAGTAATCTGTTGGCCAACAAGGTGAACTTTGTCCTTTTCCCAACTGTAGTGTGATCTCAAAGTTGATATATTTATTTAGGGAGTGTGTATGGGGTGTCCCCCCACCTGGTGGGTTGGGGATGGTGCAGTTTCGTTTTTGTAACTTTTTGTATGAATGATTACTTACCCTGGGAATAGATTCGTCGAGCCGGTGTTTCGCCGAAGTGAGCTTTTGTTGATTTGGTCTAGACGATGTGGGATTTGATATTGTGGCATTTCAAATTTATGAAGTAGACCCATATATAAGTCGCAGATAAGTAAATCCAGCACTCACAATATTTGCCATTTTCATAATATAAAGAGGCCCCACAGGAGGTTATCCACAGTAATTAATGAATGAGTGAGGCTCAGATAATCCAAGATAGTGGCTTTTATTCCATAACAAACTCAGCAGGCTGTAACAAACACTGGAGGCCTGATAATCTGGCTGTAACAAACTCTGCAATAGACACCAAAACTAGAAGCAAAATCAAACCAAGAATGAAAACCACTTGGTACCACAGGACCCGGAAGCACGTAAACAAAGGCTTTCAAAATAAGCAGATGAAGAAATCAAACAACTGCTAGGTCTCCAAAAAGATCCTTTAATATAACTAGGCAAAGTAAAAATCCACAATAAAAAAAAATTGTGATGATGCTTTACTAGAGATGTACTGCATCTGTCTCACTTCGGCTTCAGGCTTCTGGCAAAGGCCCTTTCCCCCCTCATAATGCCTTTTTACTAAAAGTCATGAGTTTGATAATACCAACATAAAAATCTCAACAAAATACAAATTAAAGGTCAACACTAGGAGTCTAAACATGAAACTGCACTCATTGCAAGCATTCTTAACCCTGGAAGAGGCTGACATTTGTGCAGTCACAGAAACCCAGTTCAAATTTGCAGAGAGTACCCCAGCCTTACCTGGTTACTCATCCTATCCCAAAATGAGGGCAGCAAAGCCAAAGGAGGTGAAGTTTCAATATATATTAAAGACACACAAACACTTCCAGGCTGGTCAAACAGTAAGACGCACAGGAGACACTCCAGGTGCAGTTAACCATTGACAAGAACCCTATTCAAATTATAGCTAGCCACAGGGCCCCGAATTTGACTCAAGATGCCCACTCCACCTATCTGGACCTCTTCAAATCTATCAAGATTCAACCCTTTACCCTGATCCTGGGTGAATTTAATTACCCAACCATAGATTGGAAAAACTACTCATGCCAGCACACAAATCCCCAGAGATTCCTCGATCTTTATCAATGCAAATGCCTTGTAACAGCTAGTTGATACCCCCACAAAAGGTGATAATATCTTGGACTTGGTATTATCCAGCATATGTAACCACTGCAGCACCCCTATGGTATTATCCTTCCTGGTAAGATTCCGACCATAAAGTGGTCACTTTTGAAGTCACCATCTCCCCTGACCCCCGTATATCTATGGTCAAACAAAAAAACTTCACCAAAGCTGATTACAACCTTCTGAGGGATGGTATAGGCAGCTTCACAGCCCCCTCCCCATTGTAGGAACTAGAACCAATGTCCAAATCTACACCAAATTACTATACGAGCATTTATATAGATGCATGGAATCAGGAATACCTGACAGGACAAAATCATCCTCCGCAAGGAAGAGTGAGCCTGTCTGGTGGACATCTGCAATAAACAAACTATATAACAAAAGGAAAAAATTGCTGTTTAGGACCAAGAAGGATCAGGTGCCCAATCGGAAGTAATCTCTCCTTAGCCTGAACAAGCAAATAAGAGCACTAGTGAAATCTTCCAAAGCCAATTTTGAGTCCAAATTGGCCACATCTACTACAGACAATCATAAGGCCTTCTTCACATATGTCTGCAATCGCAAAGGAAGCATCCAGATATGTTCAGAACTGGTGGTCAAGGACACCACATACACAAATGCTGTAGATATAGCCAATCTACTGGCTGACAGATTCAGTGAAAACTTCTCCCCTCTGCTCCCCCATCAGTAAATCAGGACATCCCCAGTACTTGCCCCCCACCCCTTATTTCTAGGGAACAGGTCATCACTGTCCTCTCAAAGGAAAAAAATACAGCCTCCATGGGACCTGATAACAGCCCAGGCTGCATCCTACATGAACTCAGGCATGAACTTGCAGCCTGAGTACCGGCTTTGTCCCAGCTGAGTTGAGGACAGCCCTTCACACAAAGGTGGAGCGTCTACCAATCCAGCAAATTATAGACCCATCAGCCTAATTAGCCTGATCTGCAAGGCTATGTAACAGATTATTATGGACCTCATTAACAGGGACATTGGCAACCTCCAAACACTTCACTCCACACAGGTTGGCTTTGTCAAGGGGAGGTCATGTCTGTTAAATCTGGTCGAGTTCTTTGAGACAGTCACCAAAGCCATAGATGAGGAGAAGACAGTTCACACTACTTACCTTGACCTGGCCAACGCCTTTGACACTATTCCCCACTCGGGCATAGAAGATAAACTCTCTCAAATACACATCAATCCATATGTTACCAGATGGGTAGCAAACTGGCTCATAATAGAACCCACCTAATCAAAATAGGGGAAGCCACCTCAAGCATTAGACCCATAATGAGTGGCATACCCTATGGATCGGTCTTGGGGCTTCTGTTATTTGGGATATACTTCTCTGAGGTGCAGGCCAAAACCAGTGGGCTATGGCTGACCAAGTTTGCAGATGACTGCAAGCTGGGTACAGTCATCAATTCCCCAAGTGATGTGAACTTCCTCTAAGAGAGTCTTACCCAAACAAATGACTGGTGCCAGAAACATGGCCTCAAGCTGAATGCCAAAAATGCATCTTCATCCCCTTTGGGGAAAGTGACATCCCCACATATTATCACATTAATAACAACGTCCTAAGTCCACAATCAGTAGTGAGGGATTTGGGCACCCAGGTTGACAGTAACCTGACTTTTGACCACCATGTTGCTTTTGTTGTACAGAAAGCTTTCTATATGGCCCACCTCATAAGTAAGGGTATCTCATCCAGGGACAAAGAGGTCATAAAATCCCTATATTCTTTCCTTATAAGGCCAATTATTGAGTACAATGACCCCTTTAGCATTTACCTTGCAATGCACATGCAGCAGCTGGAGAGACCACAGAGGTTACTCACCAGGAGAATCCAGGGCCTCACACACCTACCCTACAGAGACAGACTAAAAGCCCTGTTCCTCTACTCAGTTTCATACAGACTCCTCAGAGGTGACCTCTGTCTGGCATACAAAGCAATCTTAGACCCCGCCTTGATGGGACTGCTGCTTATCTGCAAGTCAAACTCCACTAGAGCAAACTGTGCGTGCGACCTCAACCTGGTCTGTGATATCAATAGGACTTGTTGGTGGGACAGATTTGTGTCCCAGAGACTCCCCCATCTGTGGAATAGACTTCCTCTCTACGTCAAGCAGATTACCTCATTATCCCTTTTTAAGCGCAACCTGGATAACTGGATGGGAAACAGAAAGTATACTCCTGGGATTCCACCTGTGTCCTTGCTGGACAGGGGCTCTGGGTGTTGATTTGTCTAAACATGGGCTAAACTCTTGGCTAGGCTTATAAGAGCCTCAGGGCCAATGGCCTAGTAACCTTCTATGTTCCTATGATCCTAAAAGAAATTATAAATGATTACAATAGTTGAAAAAAATGTTACAAGTTGTTACTGTAGTTAATAAAAAATATAGAGATCAGCAGACAGTATAAGAGACAGTAGCAAACAGTCCAAAAGTAATAATTGTCTGGTCAAAAAATATTGCACATAGGTAAATTCAAATAGTGTAAACATTTAAAGAGAGAGCAACTGGTACATAAAGACTGGACAGGAGTAATATGAGAGTCAGATGAAGTATAAAGAAGTTAAAATGAAAACAGGTTAAAATGAAAAGAGGTTTGGAAGGGTCAAGTGCAGGTTTGACAAAGACAGGCTTTTTTAAACAAGTACTTTTGATGAATGCTTCTTAAGGGGGAGAGAGTTCCAGGCATGGGCAATAGAGTGCTTGTAGAGGGACTTGCCAATATTTTTATTGGGTTTGTAAATATCAAGGAGGCATTTGCTGGTGGTACGGAGGTGGTGAGGAGGGTTATAGTAAGAGACTAGATTTGAGTTAGAGGGGCAGGAAAAGGGGTCATTCAGAATACAGTGTGTAATATGAAGCTGGGGCAGAAGTAACTGATTATAGAATTCTGGCCATTGGAGTTTTTTAATGGCGACACAGTGATGGGATTTGTGAGGGAGACTGGAGGTGAATCTGGCTATTTTGTTATAAGTTTGCTCTAGTTTGGTAATAAGGGATGCTTGAACATTTGTAAGGGCAGGAGCTGCATAAAGAAGGCTGGGTAGAAGGAGGGACTGAGCTAGGGAGGGTTTAGAGGAATGTGTCAGGAATTTTTGTTTGTAATAGAGAAGACTAAGTTTCTTTTGGGTCTTTTTTATCCATTGATGGATGTGAATATCGAATTTTAATTCATCATCAGTAATTACTTCTAGCAGTTTGGTATGTGGTTCAGGTTTGATAATTGTACTTTGGAGGGAGGTGATAGAGAAAGAGGGTTTGTGCTGTGCAAGTGTTTTAGGGAAGAAGAGAAGGAGCTTTTTATATTTTCTTTGGATTCACTATTAGTTGTCAGACAGCCAGGATTAGACAAAGGAGAAAGTTTGTTGAGTGAGAGCAAGAAGTTCTGGGATGCTATGAGCAGTTGAGATGAGAGTGGAGTCATCAGCATATTGTAGAAGTGTAGAGAGGTTAGTAGCAGAGTGAACTTTATTAGTAAATATATTGAACGGTGGGGGGCCCAAAATAGAACCTTGGGGTAACATCAGTATTAACAGGGAGGAATGGAGAGAAGACAGTTTGCCAGCAGATGGATTATTCCTTCCGGAGCGGTAACTAGAGAACCACTTGATTGACAAGGTAGAGAGATTGAGGTTGGACAGTTCAGATAGAAATTTAGAGTGAGAGACAGTATCAAAGGCCTTAGAAAGATCAAGGAATAGACAGGAGGTGAGCAAGTTGTTGTCATGGCTTCAGCTATTGTTTGTGTGAAAGAGAGTAATTCAGTGGTAGTGCTATGGTGAGGTCTGAAGCCATGGTTGTTGCCGAGAATGTGTTTGATTAACTGACTATGGCTGCACTTTTCCAAGATTTTGGATAGGGGGGACAGGATGGCGATAGGTCTAAAGTTCGAGGGATCAGCAGAATTTCTGCCTTTATGGAGAGCGATTGTATAAAAGGAATTCCATATGTCTGGGACAACAGCTTCAGAAATGAAATGATTGATAAAAATAATGACAGGGTAGGCAATGGATTGAGCAGGTATTTTTAGGAAATGGGATGGTAGTTGGTAGGGAGAGGGGGAGCAAGGCTTGAGATTTAATACTGGTGATAGGAACTGGTTGAAAAGAGAATGTAATGGCAAGAGGTTTGTTTTGGGATGATAGAGGGGTTGAATCAGAAATACTATTTTGTGTATTTAGAGTAAGTTTTTGGATAGCTTCTATGAAATAATTGTTAAGGAGGGTGGCAGTTTATGTAGCAGTGTAGTGTGGATAAGGGTTGGAAGTAGTAGGGTTACCAGGGTTGTACAGGTTGTTAATGGTAGTCCAGAATATTTTTTTTGATTATTGTGTGGGGAACATTGGAGGAAAAGTAAGCTTTCTTATCTTTAATGACTTTTTTTTGGTCATGTTTCTGAGCTCTTTGTATTTCTGTAGAAAGAGGGGGATTTGTTTTTAACCCAGACTTTCCAGGTAACATCCCTTTTGTTTAGTAAGCTATGGGGCATAATTGGACTTCATTCGGATTTTTCTAGAAGGGGCAATGGAATCTAGTGTATCAAGGAAAATCTTATTGAAGGATTTCACAGCTTCGTTAACAGGGAGGTAGTATAGGAAAGACCAGTTAATGCAGGACAGCTAAGAGTTAAATGTATCTGGGTCAAAGTGGGTAAGGTTACGACATACTCTGTAAGTGTGATCTTTTGGTGGATGTTGGGTAAACCTACGAATAAACATTGGGGAGTGGTCACTTAAAGAGTTAGGAAGCATGCCAGGGTTATGGTAATGGTTGGGGCTGGGGTGAGGATCCAGTTAAAGATAGGTACAAATGTGGAGTTTTTGTTAGTTGTAGTACGGGTAGTTATGTGTTGTTGAAATCTATGAAGGTTGAGACTAAGGGTAGGGGATGTGGGGGACAGTTTAGACCACTCTATGGTGACATCTCCAAGTATGATGGTTTCATAACAGACAAACTGGGTAAGCCAGGAAAGAAAGTTCTCTAGGATGGGAATATTATTGCCAGAAGAAATGTATATAGAGACTATGGCAATTCTTTTGTGAGGGTTAAGGTGACAGTTTACAATAAGAATTTCAGCAGGTGAAAGGCTAGGGACACAGATGGAGAGTGGGGATAGATTAAGTTGTTCGAAGTAGAGGATCGCAAAACCCCCTCCAACTTGTTGGCTCTATCTAAGAGAAGGATATTGTAACCAGGAGGTAAGATGTCTGAGTTGAGGATGTGTGGTTTAAGCCAGGTTTCTGATAGAGTTAAAATGTGGGCAGATGTGTTAGAAATCCAGGTATGAATTTCAGTTATTTTATTTGCAATGCTTTGGATATTTAGAGAGAAGATTGTTAGAGATTTAGGTGAGGGAGTGTTGGTATGATGGTGTGAGGGAGTGGGAGAGGTTAGAGTTGTGATATTGTGTAGGGAAGAGGCAGGAGGTCCTGGGCTGTGGTGGATGTCCCCGCCCAAGAGAAGCATGTCAATTAAAGTGTGAAGATATATAAGTAGGGTCAGGATAGTAGGATGAGTTTATCTTTGTTTTAGCCTAATGGAAAGAGAGAGACAGGGATAAAAAGTAATTTTGAAGAGGTGAGATGGGAAAGAGAGATGGAGATAGTAAATGTGGGTGAGGGATACAGTGGCTGTTGAGAGTATAAGGGAGAGTAGGTGAGAGTGGTTGATAGGAGAGTGGTGTATGGTATGAGGTTGATAGTGAGAGGAAGGGTCTATATTAGAATGACGAAACCTCACTTATGCGAATCCTGAAAGGCCTACACATAAACAGCAAACCACATGAACACAGAACGTCCTTAAGTGCGAAATTCAAAATACCGAATCTCCATAGGTGTCCACACCATGTTTAGTGAGGTAAAACATCAGTAGGAGATTGCCTTATCCAGTATAGCTCCCTAACATAAATGTGCAATAGTTACTGACCTTAGGGTTAGGGTGTGGGTTAAGGTAAGTGCATATATATAGTAATACATCCATATTTATTTTGTTTGGGTAGGCAGTACGTAGCGGGTGCTGGAGTTGGCCAACTATGGCAATTTGATATTTTGAATTTCATGCTTAAGGACATTCAGTGTTCTTGCAGTTCACCGTGTATGTGTCGGCCTTTTGGAATTCATGTAAGTGAGGTTTTGGCATTCTAATATAGACCCTAGGAAGAAGAGGAAGGTGGCAGAAAGATACAAGGGCCACATGATGGAAGAATGAGTAGATAATGTAAAAGGGGGAGAAGAGCAGGGTATTAAAGGCATTGTCCTAAGGTATGGGGTAGTGAATAGAAGGGGGGATAAAACAAAGATAGAATTAGGAGATAGTGGAAGGGATGGCTGGATTACAGAGGGGAAGAGAATGGTAATGAGAAAATGAGGGGAGGAGAGTGTGGAGGGAGTGAATTTAGCAGAAATCAGGTGTTAATTGATTGGAGTGGCTGATTGGGTAGAGGAAAAGAAAGGGGCATGGTATGGAATGTATAAATGTAATGAAAGTGGGGTGGTTGGGAATGGGGTAGGGTAAGGGAGCCAAGTAAGCCTGAGCATAGAGAGGGTGAATGGAGCGCGTCAGCCCACCCAAAAGAGGCAAGTGTGCCAAAAAAAAAAAAAGTCAGGTAGAGTGATGTGATTGTGCTTTGCAGGTAAGTTATACCCTGTACTAACAGTAACACAATATTAGAGGTGAGAATATTCATTTTAAGGAATTGCACTCCCGTATATAGAAGGGCTCTTAGCTTTGCTTTTTTAGCACCATGTAAGAGATTTTACTTTGTAAGCAACATACTTTACTGAAATAAGGTAAGAGCTCAGTGGTTATCTATATGGGAGAGTTTCTAGTGCACTATGAGTTATTTTACTTTGTTGTATACTGCCATCTGGTGGCCAAAGAGGGGAATGGCTTTAAAATAAACTTAAATGCAGGAAACAAGAATGAGGCAAGAAAGGGAAAAATGACATTCTCGGGGTAAGTTCTTGTGAGTGTGCAAGCCCCTAACAGTACAAAAATTGCAATAATGAGTGGTTGAAGCCATAGGCTAGCACCTACACTTTATGGAGAAAGGGGAAATTCACTCCTTTTGGCTGGAGAGAAGGTTTCACAGGAGTCCAGACTTATGCAGTCCAGATAAGTTGAGATGAAGCTGTGAGGAGGGAAGGACAGCCCACATTGTTTTGGGTGTTTGTACAAGCTGAAAGAGAAGAAAAGAGAAGTAAAACTAATAGAATAATGTAGGATAGTAGGAATACAGTTAGAACAAGGGACTTGGCTAGGTACTGAACAAAAAGGTTGGGGTAGATGATACTTGTTATAGATGATACACAATTGTAACAAATATAACTTGTAAGAGTTTTAGCCGCGAAAAACAATCAGAGGGCAGCAGAAGTAAGATTACTGTTATAAATTAATAAACAACTATATGTATTGTGTGATAGTGGTGAAGATATACCGCTGGATCTACAAGACAAAGTGAGTGAAAGCACAGTAGTTCAGAGTCAATTCCAAGAGGGTATGCCAAGTATAGACTCCCAGTGACTATTGGTAGCAGGTAGTCTTATGTAATGTTGATAATCACTATAAACTAAGTGCTCATATGTCTCAAAAGCCTATGTACTGCTTGTGGTTTTTACATTTTCAGTAAACTGGCATCACACTGTTCATGGCAAAAATCCCAGTCAGCAAGTTTGTATACTTCAGTTGTCAGGCAGGCATATGCCACTAACAACCTTGATAAATGCATTAACTTGTAGAATGCCTTCTCGTATAGTTTGATCATCTTTTGTATTAAAACAAAAACTCTGTTATACTCAGGAATTAGATTCAATAAAAACCTTTATTATAAAAAATAAAATCAGAATAAACTCAGAGTAAGCATCTTCATAATTCATTGATTTCATCAGTCAATGAATTATACATAAAACACCATATTTGTAACTATGATCAATCAATCACATCTCCATAAAGTAATTAATTAATTAAAATCCAAACCAAAGGGCAAAAAAAGACACACAAGCAAACCATTCAGTAAACAATGCAAGGGGAAACTCAGACAAGTTAGAGTTTTCATTAGGTGAAACCTTAAACCTTCTATAGTGGAGGTCCATGGGATATATGCAAATGACTCCTTCAGGACATCAAGTGTTTCACCTACATGGTTTCTGAATGTCCACAACTTCATAACATTTCTTTTTTTTAATATAATAGCAGTGTTCATAAATTCATGTATTTAATTTATAAGTACTTCTCCCTATAAAAACATTGACATATCAAACACTCTGCTACAGATACTATATTGTTAGTTGTGGTATTGCAATATTTGGGTGCCACATACATTTAGTCAGTTTAGATGTAATAAAAAGAGGGACAATTTGCTATGAATTTATACTAGCTACATCTATTAGAAGCATAAGTTCCTTTTGCTCTTAAACTACTGGTGTCACCTGACTTCTTAGTGCTTTGAAAGATGTCTTTTAAATTTTTACTTTACACTATTTGTTTAATCATGGGATCACCCCCAAATACATGCCAGTTATTATAACTATGCTTTTAATTTCAGAGGTGTCCAATACAGAACTATTAACTAGTATATTTATTGTTCTCTTCTCTAACATCAACCTTTGAATTAACTTTTTCAGCTAATGGCAACTAAATAGTCTCTCTACCATTTTAACCTCTTAATTTATCACTTCAACCATATGTAATGGATATCCTATCTCTAAAAGTCTAATGTTTAATAATAATATGTCACTTTCAAAATGTTGTTGTGTCCAACACCATCTCTAGCTCTAATCATTTGCCCCTTATGATATTTTCCTTTTGATAAGTGAGGTGCATACTATTACATTCCAAAACACTATTAATAGCTAACGCCTTTCTGGCCAGGTGGTAAAAATTATATCACTTTCCAAAGATTTTTGCCATTTAATATCAAGAAAAAAACATGCTGCATTTGTCAATAGAAAAGCTAAGTTTCAAAAATGTAGTTGTCTTGTCATGATAATCTTGAAAATTTTTCAACAATGCATGCACCAGACAAAAGTTGTTGTTGTTTGTCTTTCAGGGGTAAAGGGGTCGCCACAGCGGAACTCCAGTCCGTTAATGATTGGCAGTAGATTTTTACAAAATGCTGAGGTGCCAGCTTGATGCCCAACCTCCAACGAAGGCATGCCCATTTACGCATGCATGTCTTTCGAGGACATGCAGACTCCACACAGAAGGCACTCCCAAGCCAAGCCGAGAATCGAACAGGAGAACCTCTTGCTGTGAGGTAACAATGCTACCACCGTACCACTGCGGCATATGCACCAGACAAAATTATATTATCAATATATCTTAAGGGTTTTTTTAACAAAAAAAAAAAGAAAAAAAAGTCATACAAAAACAAATATTCCCAGTGACCTAATTCAATGTTACTATAACCAGGGGTCTTTGCCACCCCCAATGCTCCCATTCTACTGAGATAGGATTGATTGATCATAGTTAAAAATACGGTGTTTTTTAAGTTAAATTTAGAGTATGATGAAGTCAATAAATTATGACAAAAGCACTTACTCTGAGTTTATTTTTATAATAAAGAGTTTTATAATGTATTTTTAAATGACTTTTTCTTTTGTATTTTAATTTCTCAGTCGGCGTCCTGTGCATTCTTTATTTTTATCTTTTGTCTTAAGTCTTATCACCATTATCAGGTCAGACCACAGCCTCTTGAACAGCCCCACTTTTTATTTTTTCTTCCAAAATCACCTCCTCTCGACTTGTTATCCATTCCTCAACCACCATAATGTGCAAGACACTTTAATACAGTGACACAGTCAGACTTGCTTCACATGAACAGCTTTTAAATAGAGGCAAACAGCAGTATTATTTTAAGTGAGAAGCAGAAGCATCCTCAGACATGTAAAGCACCATGAGAACAGGTCACACACAAACATACACATGTTGATCAGTACAGAAGCATATGACTCAAAGTCACGTGTCTGGGTATGTGAGTATCATTACTATAGAAAGGGTTAAATACTATCAAATGTATAGGGAAGCAGTCATGTAATGGTACGGCATGGTATGGATCTCAGTATTATGTTGTCAGCGATAGAGCTCAGTAGATTAGAATGTTTAGAAGTGACTTTAATATCTTTCGATGTTTGAATTTAAATTACTGACCATAAAATATGTTGAGTTACAAATGGTGGCAATTTAATGCATCCCAATAACAATGCAGATCCTCATGTTTGTTATGGGTTCCTTCAGCTTCATGATGAGATACTTTCCTTATTTAGAATAAATGCTTTGCCCTTTTCCCTTCCTTTCTGCTTTATATAGTATTGATAAAACACTAGGAAGTCCTACTTGAGGATGATCTCTGCAGCAGTTAGTAACATCTAGATTAATCTCCAACAAAGTTGTGGCACTTCTTTTTTCATAGCTTTTTTGGTCCCTCTGTGTGATCAACAGTGGTATTGGCACCTATACCTCTTTGCCTGGTACTATCTAAGCACTTAAATTGAACTTGGATCAGTTGTTCTTCTGCTGTTCAATCTGCTAGCTCTCTAGATAAAGTTGATGCTTTAGAGGCAAGAGGCCACTTCTCTGGAACAGACTCCCCATCAGCGTAAAACAAAGCTCATCTCTGTTCATATTCAACAGCAACCTGAATCTATGGAATGGTAGTAGAAAATGTACCCCAAATGGACAGAGACAGATTCTAAATATTTTATCCCACATAATCCCCCTCAAATTATCTATGGTATTATCCCAGTTATTATCACTGGGGATACTATATAATTATCAACCATGGAATAGGTGAGGCCATTCAAATGCCAAACTGGATAGGTTAATTCAAGCACCAAAAGGGAAATTGGCTAGGCTTAAAATAGTCCACAAGGGCATACAGCCTAGTAATTACTTATGAACTGATTAGCACATCTAAAATCAAGAAGCACAAATGTAATTGCAATTTTATATTGTTGTTTAGCAAAATCTACTGTGAAATGTTGTATTTTTTCTTGGCAGTTGCAAAAATGGGTAAAGTACTTCAGATAAAACAGTATAAAGGTCTCTTATGAAAATATTAAAGGCATGAAAGGGTAAAGTTATAAGGATAATTTAGAAAAACTTGGTCCATTTTCAGTAAGTTACAATTGCATCCACTCTGAGAAGCTGATACATAACCAGCTGACAAGAAAATAGATGACGTCAAACTCTACAAATACTGCACTGGCTGAAACTGTGGGTGAGACAAGTTTAAAAATGTGATTATTTTTTTGCAGGGGATAGACAACTCTATTTTCTTATCTGAGGGGACTTCACTTCCTCCTTTGGCTCCCACCATTCGATTGTCAGCTAGGGTGCCTTCTGTGTGGAGTCTGCATGTCTTCCCTGTGTTCACATGGGTTCTTCCAGGTACTTCGGTTTCCTCACACATTCCAAAGACATGCGACTGGAGCATTTCTCCCCGGACCCCCACTGAAAATAGGCTCTATCCTAGTCAGACTTTCCTGGTCAACAAATGTTGAATAAATAATATTTATATAGACAGAGAGGCAGTGTCGAGGGAAAAGAGATAAAAACAAAATGGCTTACACAACTGCAATCTCACAGTGCAGCCAACTAATGTAAAGTTGTTCCAAAAAATGCACTCTCAGGGAGCTGTGGTTAGGGAATTGGGACTACAGAAGTTTCATTTCACTGAAAGGTAGGACTTTGTTTTAAAACAAATATGAATAATTTATCATCATCATCAACCACCTTTTTCCCATTTTTCTACATGGTGTCAGGGAATTGCATAATCTGTTGCCACCTTTGTCAGTGCAGTGCTACTCTCCTACCTTTTTTTGATCATCATGCTTGGCTGTTTCAAGTCTTACACTATCCACCCATATCTTGGAAGGATATCTTCATTTACTCTTGCCTTCATCCCGTTTCTCCAAAATCCTGTTCACCAATTCATATTCTGCTTTCCTGCTCATGTGCTTGTAATCTTGATATTCTCAGCATCTGGGCCCACTTTGGCTTTTGCTCTGATGTTCTCATTTCTTCATCCATCCCACAGCACACATCCTACCACCCATCTCGGACACTTCTCTTCCATCACCTCGAGTTTACTCAACTGCATTGTTTTTGCTGCTGAAGTGTCTGTGCCATACAGAAGCGCTGGTTACACCACTGATTTGTATATACCTTCATTTTCAGCTTTTTTTGGCATTCTTCTGTCACACACCACTCTTGGCACTCTGTGAATTGGCTACAGCACCTCTGATTCTAGCTTTTACTTCCTGTTTATGACTTCCCTTCTTTTTGACGACTCCTCCCAGATACTTGAAGCTGTTAACCTGTTTCACTGTTTTCCCTTCAGTCTCAATTTTCAGTTCCTTCTGATTTTCCCCATTTATTGCCATAATAACTGTCTTGAATCTATTGATTTCATCCCATGTTCCTTCAGTTTTACATTCCAGTCCCCTATCATTTGCTTAAGTACTTGTTCAGAGTCTGCCTGTAATGCCACATCATCTCAATAAAGCAGCCTTTTAGATCTGTCCCCTCCTTTCTGTTTCTTACTATAGTCCTTCACCAGTTTGAGCAGCAGTAAGCAATGTACTTAACCCTAATGCACACCACCCACTCCCACTGGGAACCCCTCTGTGAGTTTGAACACTGTTCATACCTGTGCTATTGGTTCTTTGTAAACAGCCTGAGCTAAATCTACAAATGTTTTGGCACATTAAACCCTCACTGGACTGCCAAAATCCTCTTTCTTGGGACCTTGTTATATTCTTTCTCCAAGTCCATGACTGCCCAGATGGACTCTTTCCACAGCTCTATCTTCTTCTTATCTGTCTCACTGTAAAAATCAGGTCAGTTGTGCTATATTCTAATCTGAATCTGATCCGCTCATCTCCCATCTTACTTTCTACTAGTCTGCATATTTATCTGTCCATCACCCTCTCCAGCGTTTTCATAGGTTCATAGGTGTTTACTAGGCTAACAACCAAAAGGGCCTTTTTAAGCCTAGCCATGCATCCCAAATCTCTAGGAAGTTCTGATACCCCTGATAAGTATAAGCATGGGTCTGGGAGAAGAATCATTTACAGGTTACTTGTGTCCATTAGAGACATAATGCCAAACCAGGGATGAATTTCTGGTTTCCCATCCAATTGTCCAAGTTGCACTTGAATTATATTAGGGAGGAATTCTGCTTCACATGGATGGGGAGCCTGTTCCATAGACAGTGTAGTCTCTGGGATACATACCTATCACTCCAGCAGCTCCTATGTATATCACAGGCAAGGTTTATGTCTTTAGAATGGGTAATTCTGGTGCTGTTTGTTTTGTGGATATGTAGGAGGTCCATCAGAGTGGGGTCTGACAATTCCTTGTATGCCAGGCATAGATTTCCCCTTAAAAGCATGTAGGAGACAGAATACAGGGATAAGGCCTTGAGGTGGTCTGCATAGGACATATTACTTAAGCCCTGTATTCTTTCAGTGAGGAACCTCTGTGGACATTTCAACTGTTGGATATGCCTGGTTAGGTACATACTAAAGGAGGCATTTTACTCAATGATAGGTCTGATGAATGCTGAATACAGTGGAACAATGACTTCCTTAGACTTAGATGCCATGCAGATTTCATGCAGTGTGACAGGAACTTAATACCTGTATACTGCCATAGTTGTGAATGCCCCCTTAGTTCTTGTACTTGGATACTAGAATGCTTATTCTCCAGTCATCTAGAATATGCCTTTCTCCCCACACAACTGAGTGCCCTTAGAAACCATTTCTCTTCTAACTCACCCAATATCGTGATCATATCTACCATATGTACTTATCTGAGCCTGCTGCATTCCCTGTTTCAATTTTCCTTAGTGCAGGTCTTAATTCCTCTTAGATGGGTTCTTCTTCCTCTCTTGCTGTAGTTTGTGCACAGGTCAGTACAACTTCTGTGAGTTTTCCTCATTCAGAACTTGCAGGAAGTACCCCTTCCATCTGTGTTTGATTTTGTCTGGACTGGTCAGCAGATTGTTGATGGCATTCATGATAAATGGTGCTTGCCAACTATCTCCTTTTTCTTTCAGTTTTTGTCTTACATCTGACAAGAGTTTCTTTTGCAATCTGCCGAGTTATTTAAGGAAGCTGGTAGTACTTTTCTGACATCTTGCTCTTTGCCAGTGTGACTGCTCTCTTAGGATCTTTGTTAACCAACCAGTCTTCTTCTTCTTCTTCTTCTTCTTTCGGCTTTTCCCATTAGGGGCCGCCACAGAGGATCATCTGTCCGCTCATGATTGGCAGTGGAGTTTTTACAGTGTCGAGTTGCCAGCCCGGCACCCAACCTTCCACAGAAGGCACACACACATGCACAGACTCACACCTAGGGCTAATTTAGAGTGTCCAATCCACCTACTGCATGTCTTTGGGATGTGGGAGGAAACCAGAGCACCCGGAGGAAACCCATGCAACCACAGGGAGGACATGCAGACTCCACACAGAAGGCACCCCAGCCAAGAATCGAACCGGAGAACCTCATGCTGTGAGGCGAGTTCCTTCTTAACTAGGTTTATCTTTCCTATCTCCCACTTCTTCCTGCACTACTTCTGCCTTTTGATAATGTCCTGCACTTCGATTAACCATCATCTGTCCTTATGTACCTTATCTTCATACCTGGCTCTGATGAATATCTGTTTTATAGTCTTCCCACATGCTGATTTGAGACGCTACCATTCTTCTTTGACTGCAGTTATTTCCTTTACTTTCTGAGCTGCTAGAGCCATGATTATTTCTTTAATTATTAACAGTGAAGACATGTTACAGGACATTGTAAGCAGGATTTATGGATTGTGTCCCTTACTGATTTTAATTTGGTTTGCAAGAGAAACATATTTTAGGTTTGAAAAATCAGTATGATTTAGGTTACTAAGAATTTCAGAAAGATGCATGATAAAAGATGTGCGCTATTAGGATGGACAAGTACGCATACATGTGCATGCTCACACACACACACACACACACACACACACACACACACACACACACACACACACACACACACACACACACACACACACACACACACACACACACACACACACACACACACACACACACACACACACACAGTCACACACAGACATGCTAGTGAGAGTGCAATCTGTGAAAGGTAGGCCTTTTGCTCTGGTATACTATCAGTGTGACATTGCAGTCGGTTATAATTAGGAATAAGTAATGGGGAGTAAAGCTCCCACAAAATGAGTCATGCGGAATTTGCCCTCCCATGAAAAATATGTTTGCAGTTTTTCTATAGTATAGTGGGCAATCTTTGTTCAGCATTCACTATGAAATCAGAGAATAAGGAAAGACATTTTTGACAATGAAATTTGGGAAAGAAAAAAAAAGAAATGCTATACATTAGACAGAAGAAATCACTAAAATGGGAAAACAATTGATTACTTATGCCTGGGAAAATAGGTGCATACAAAAATAAGAAATAAATGTGCAAAGACAAACAGAGGAAAGAGGTAAAATAAAACAGCAGGATTAAAAAAGAAACTACAACAATTTTTGAGTATTATTCTTTATGGAAGGTGGCTGATTGAGAATATCAGTAGCTAAAATGTGTGACATTTGATGATATTATGCAGAGTAAGTTGTCTACGAGTTGGATATTATAGAAGATACACATTCCTAGTTTATTAATTCTGATGTGCACTTGAATACGAAATACTTTATACAGCACACAGAAGAAATAGATTACCGGATTACAAAAAATAACAGAAGTCTTAACACTGCAAAATAATGAAAAGAAATTGAGCTGAGCAAAAAATTATTTTGTCCTCTGAGAAAAACAATATTTTTTATACTGTTATATTACTCAGCAGGGCTACTTCTGCTCTTAGGGATATGTTTTATTAATTTTACATCAGACTGTATTTCAATAGCTAGTGCAGGTTATTTTTATTTTGTGTATTCTATTTCTGATGCCAATAGTTCTAGTTTTCATCAAACAATTGCCATAAGACCTTTGACATGCACCTAAACTGCAACAAACACAAATAGGTAGGGTAACAGTGCCACACGTCACCTGAAAGATGGTAAGCTCAGGAACACAGCAAATCTCTGTGCTGCACATTAATTCTTAGAATTGAAGTCACTTTACCCCCCTAAAAATTCATTAACCACACAGTGAACAGTGTGGCAAGATAAACAGTAATGTACATTGAAGTTTATCCTCAAGGTTCATTACACACATAGTAATGTGGAAAGATTCAAAAATAGTGCACACTGAAGCTTAACCACAAAGGTTTACAAACTACACAGTTCACGTGTGTCAGGATTTGATAATAATGCACACTGAAGCCTGCCCACAAAGGTTCACTAACCATACAGTTGATAGTGTGAAAAGATTCAAAAGCAATGCATGCTGAAGCTTAACCCCCAAAGTCCATTAAACACACAACCTACAGTGTGGCAAACTCAACAGCAATGCATATCAAAGCTTACTCTCAAGAGCCATTAACCATACAGTTCATAATGTGGCAAGATTCAACAGCAATTCACATTGAAGCTTACTTCCAAGGTTCATTAACCACAAAGTTTGTTGTGAGGCAAGATTCAGCAGCAATGTATACTCAACCTTACTCCCCAAGGTTCATTAATCGTGCAGTTCTTATGTGAAACGATTCAGCATCTGAGCACACTATGTTCATCTCCAAGGTTTGTTATCCACACAGTAGTTAGTAGCATGGCAACCATCAACAGGGATCCACACTGAAGCTTATCCTCAAGATTCCATAACCACACAGCAGCTTAGGAAGCTTCAAGGCTAATGCACACTGACACTTTTCCCGATAATGTTAAAGTAGATAATTAATATTCCGTTGAAAGAACTAGATAATCCCATTCATTCACCTGTATCTCAGGTGTCATAGGCTATGTCAATAAATACACTGCCAGCAGCATACTTTGCTCAAAATTGTTCAGCAGAATTCTGGGATAAACTAAATGAAAAACATCAGCACTTTGTAGGAGTTTGCGTGCTACATACAGTGCAGCTTGTTATCAGGGTATGCATGGTGTACACACTCTTAAAATAGTAAAGCAATAACATACAGTACCTTGTTATAAAAGGAAGAACTTTAATGCTACATTATTCAATTTCCTTTTAAGCATTACTTACTTATTAAGCATCTATGTCGTCTATTTTCAAAGTGCTGTAGATACTATTAGCACTCATTTAAACTAGTCCCTTGATATATACTGGATATATCCCTGACAATTTAACAGTGTTTGTGAAATCACATTATGTTTTTTTTTAAATAGCTATGATTTATAAAAACAGAATGGAAAATATAATAGTAAAATAAAACATTCAGAAACATCAAAGTATGCTGCTGTGCTAAGGTCTACATTATAAAGTCTTCTTAGAAAAATTGGAAAATGTAAATATATAATTTGTTTTCAATACATTACAAGTTATCAGGGTATCCTGTACATTCTTCATACAGACAGTAAAAATGCAGTGACTAAGATCTTGCTAATGAAACTCTGAAGTATAGGTTTACTCATGAAAGCATACTTCTCATAAAGGTCATGCTTTGTTTAATTAAAATGTCACTGACAAGAACACCCTGTCGTTCCTTAATTTAGCTGTTTGAGATTTATACCTAAATATATATTCACTGGACTTCTCCAATTACATAACCGTTCTCATAAGAGATGTGTAATATTACAAAAACCTCACAGGCAGTTTTCTCCATTCCTATTCTACTTCTCAAACAAATCTAAGATTAAATGAGATGCGTTTTGAAAAGGTCTGTAAATAGAACAAAAGCTGCCGCTCCTGCTCTCTTCCGATTTAATGGAAATGCTGTATTAGCACCAAGATGCCTCATAGAAAAAACATCATTTGCACATTTTTAGTTGGGAAGCGAAATGCATGGTGACAATCTGTGGATTAGCAGTAAGCCTTTATAAAGGAATTATTCTTAGACAAAGACAGAAAAAGAATAGCTACTAAGGAGTCAAGGGAGAGAGGGAGTTACATTCTGCCAAAAATACAAATCAGTAAATGAGATGGCTATTATGGGAAAAAAGGATCATTGGCAAGAAATGTAAATACACAGTATCTCCTTGAGTAGTAACTGAAGGCCTGTAACTGTTATATGCATAATTCCTTATAACACTTCCATTATTTTTTATTTTAGTTTGCTCTTTTTACTACATTTCACCCCACCCTTTAAACTCAATCTCTTTAGCTGATTGGTTGCCTTCTCATCTATGTTCTGACCATCTGGTTATGTGCAAGTCCTCCATTCCCTGTTAGCTCAAATGATGAGCATGTTCCCTGGATTATGGTGACTCCCATAGATGGTGACCCACTTCACCAAGCCTGCAAGAGATATGAGAAAGACATAAAGTATCCTTCTCAGCAGCTGCTAAAGGTACTTCACTGAGTTCAAATCTTCTACAAGTAAATGCCTTACTGTCTACACTGTAGGGCTATTGTCAATGATATTCCTGATTCGTTGCAGGCTTATTAGAGATTCCACTCCACTAGCACATGCAGCCTGATCTTACTACTCAACTGGCAACCAGGTGGCACTGTAGTGATATAGTGGTTCTCCACCCTCTCACAATGAGCAGAGTGGCATCTGTCGCTCACTCTCAACCCTATATTTGTATGCTATTACTTTAAATTATATTAAATTAATGCCTTTGCTTCATGAGGATACTGAAATTGATTGAATTTATTTCATTTAGTATGTGAGCGTGCCCCGGTGGCACAGGAAATAGTACGGCTGTCTCGGAGCATATGGTTATCTCAGCTGGGGTATCTTCGGCGAGAAGGCTGTGTTCCCATCCTCTGTCCCTGTGGGTTTTCATTAGGTGTTCTCCCAAATCCTATAGGTTTGGAATAGGTGAATATCCTTCAATTTGCCCATAGGTATGCATGCCATATGTGAGTCACTATGTATATGTACATCATGTGACAGGCTGGCACCCTTTCCAACAGCAGTTTTAGTGACTTGCACCAACTGAGTGCAGGGATAAAGTCTGTCTCTCTGTGACCCTGAAATGGAATAATCACGCAAACAGAAAATGAAAGAGTCACTGAATGACTGTACTTTAGGAGATGGAACAGTAGCAGAGTCATAGCTAGGTTATTTGGTGCCCAAGGCAGGCTCAAGTCTGATGCCCCTTAAAACAAATTTGAGGATAAAAAAGGCTTGCCAAATCTGAACATAGCAAAAGGTCTGTGCAAGTTGCTTTCTAAAGTTGATAACACACTAAGCTACTATGTTCATTCACCCATGACTTTTTAAATGAATGCCAGTACTCCATTCACACCCATTTGTAACTGCCTACAGCTCTCTAACAGCATTTAACTAGAGCAGCTGCCCCTTCACAGAGCTCTAGTTATGATTAGCTATGGCTCTGCACCAGAGTGCAAAGGTTGGCAGTCCTGCCTCACATCTTTTGGTTCTGTAGTTCAGGACTTGGCTTTAATGTCTTCTGTGTGTTGTCTTTATGTCCATCCTGTGTCTGCACTAGGTGCCCTTGTTTTGTCATGCATCTTAAATACATGTTGTTTGATGAACTGGTGAGAAACTAAATTGTTTGTAGCCATGTGTGTTTGTAAGTGATTGTGTGTGTGTCTGTGTGTGTGTGTGTGTGTGTGTGTGTGTGTGTGTGTGTGTGTGTGTGTATATGTAGAGGGGTTTACCAGCAAGCCATTGGCTATCCTATATTCATCTTACCATTTATTGAAAATTAAATATCAAAAACAGTGAGCTGAAAAAACAGAAAACAATCTTTGCAAGGTAACAAGCCATCCAGCACCTCCAGATGTAGATGGCAAGCTCCCCACACCCCCAAAAATTATATATACAGACTCCATGGTTAAAGCACAGTGAAGAAAAGGGAACTTCCCCAAAAAGTGTACCACCGGCTTGGACAATACAATACACTGCAGCAAAACTCATCATGACATTAAATTCTTAATCCACTTGTCCACCAGTGCAGCGAACACCTGTAGATACGTGTGTGTGTGTGTGTGTGTGTGTGTGTGTGTGTGCGCGCGTGCGTGTGTGTGTGTGTGTGTGTGTGTGTGTGTGTGTGTGTGTGTGTGTGTGTGTGTGTGTGTGTGTGTGTGTGTGTGTGTGTGTGTGTGTGTGTGTGTGTGCGCGCGCGAGCACGCGCGTGCATGCACATGTATCTATCTATCTATACAGATATGCTTCCTGCAATGGACTGGCATCACCCCCAGTGGTTGTTCTCTGCCTTGCTTCCACTGCTTTCCTAGATCACCTCTAGCTCTTGCATGACCCTTAAATAGGATAAAGCTGATATCAGGGAATGGATGAATGCATAATGAATGCATACACTTTAGCTGCTTTTTTCTATGGTAACATTTGTTTATTTGAACTTCATCTGTTTTGTATTATACTTTGCAAAGGAGTAAAGTTGGGATGAGATGTGTATACTTCACAGATAGTAATAGAATATAATACAAGATTATTACAATTAACTATTTTTTATCCTCCCATTTGACTATTTTATGTTATACAAATATTACATATTCTTGTATATTAACAGAATTCTAGGTTGTTTTCTGTCAGTACATAGATCCCTAATCTAAACATTCTCATCTAATTAAGACAGTTTGACATTGTTGCCATATTTTCATCCATGGACCCATATGCATCCTGTACTGTTTTTGCTCCTCATAGCCATGTCAGAAGATTGTCAAATATACTCACTGTGTGCAATATCTGATTCAAATGAACTGGCTATGATGTGTTCCATCCTGTTCATGCAGTGTGTTACACCCCTCTTAAACACTTTATTTTAACAAATCATCTATTGCCACAGTTTATGCATCACACTGAACTAATGTAACATGCTGTGAAAGTACCTTAACCAGCAGTAATTCTATTTCTTCATTCTGACAACAGCAATTTCAGTTTCTCCTCATGGCTGAATTATATTAGCATGACCTTTTCTTCTTTAACAAACATAAAGGTAAAATACAAAAATACATTATATTTGAAACTAGCTACAAAGATGTATTCATTAAGCCAGTGTTTGTTTTGTTCTGTAGGATGACAGGACATTTTTTATAAGCATCTTTATTAAATCAAAGCGAAAACAGTGACAAGGTACACCTACATTAATAGAGAAGAAAATAATCTGTTGTAACATTTAATTTTTATTTCCATGCCATATATACATTTCCTTTTTAACAATCATTATTCACTCCAATATTATATATAAATTGCTCATTTCCTGCATTCCCTTAAACCTCCCTTCTCCTGATGAATATTAAATTATGTGCTACAGCTTTTCACCTGTCTATTTATTTTATTTTTATTTGTTTATTTATTTTAATGTGGCCAGTGGTAAAAGCCAACAGCACGTTAGGTACGCAGTTCAGAAAGTGGATTCCAGCAGGGGTGGAAATCATGATGCCACTGTACAGGGAACTGATAGGGTCACACATGGGAGTTCTATGTCCAGTTCTAATAGAAAACATGCAGTACAGTTAGCCAAATACTGAAGGAAGCAGAGGACATGAGTATCCATAAGGGACTCAGACAGACTGGTATATATACACTAAAAGACAAATAGATATATGTCTTGGAAACAGTGAATAACTGGGGCAAACAGGATTGGTATATTTGAAGAGAAAGGACAGGGAGGAAACATCAAGAGAAATATGAACCATAGGTGACAGGGATATGATTCGATTTAAGGTTATTTTCCTTTGTGAAATGGCTATCAGGGCCCTGAAATTGTCCATGTGTTTCAAAGGTTCTGTATAAATCAACACAGGTAGATCAAGGCTGTCCATGGAATAGAGTTAGGAAGGGATATAGGGTAGGGGTAGTGAAAAAGGGGCACTGTGACACATGGGTAACCAGAATAAACTGTCTTCTATGAACATCCGTGTGTGTTAATAATATGCTGTGAGATGAAATCTAGTTCTTTACTTCTTTCTTTTTGTTTTGTTTACAACCTAGACTATAAGAATAACGATGTATGCCAAAGTGCAGAACTCCTATTAGCACACATTTCTGAATCACTATACATTGTTTATTGATCTTAAGATGTACATCAGAGTATAAGTACAATCATACAAAGACCAATGTTCAGAGCTGAACAGACCTGCAATAGGACATATAATGTAGAAGTCTCAAATAAGAACCAGATGGCATGAGAAGAACAGAATAGAGACAGGGAAAGCAGTTGGGAAGATATTGAATTTGTCAGAATCTAGAATGTCATCCCTTCCATCATCAAAGTCTGCCTTCACATCCCATTCATGTTTTGTTATTAGAAGAATATGTCAGTCTAAACCTCAAATTCAGTACAGCACTTTCTTTTTTTACTGTCCAATACTGCAACAGACCCAAAGTGTTTTGTCATCTTTCCATGATGTGGTGATATCAAGGTATTTTCTAATGTAGCTTTTTTAAACATGTTGATATGCGATTATACAAATGCAAACAATTTCACACATTTTATAAGAAGAAATCAAACCCAAGAAAAAATAAAAGGACTGACATATGTTATGCATTTAGGGTCCAATTACATCTGGGTACCTATCTGGGCATTCAGGTCTAAGGATGTTATAGCCAGGATGTACTTGGCCCTCATCAGACCACCAATAGAGTACAATGCTCCCTTTTGCATGTACTGCAACAGACACCTACAGCAGCTGGAGAGACCACAGACATTCCTCACTTACATAAGTGTGTAATAACCATAGATTGTGCTTGGTTAAGTAGATGTTTAGGTTGAAGAGAACATGTTAGTCTCTGCAGCATTGGTTTAAGTGGAGTGACAGGGCTTTGCGTAGTTCTTAGTTACCCCTTCCCCTTACCTGACATACAGGAGCTTCCCATTGCTCATATCCTAGTTAAGCCCAACTTATAAATGTTGTGTCATTAATCTAGTTCACAAATTTTGAGACATCCTGTATTTTCATCAGTAATATCTTTAATACATAGCAAACCATTACTTATCCAGTACTTCCATCTAAGTGGTCTAGTCCCCAACCTTACAAAATTATATCCACACTTGGCTTTATTGACCAGTTAGTGCGGAGGATTAAAACTATGCCCTGTTACTGAGATGTGTCCTTGAGTAAGCCATTTAACCAGACAGTACTTTGAGATTGTCCATGAAAAGTGACCTTTGTAGCCAGTGGGTTTACAAAGGCTAACAGATAAAGAACATTTTTTTTTAAAAGATGCCTACTATAAAAGTGACTTTAGTCATTTAACAAGGCATAGAAACTGATATCAAAGCAACCCACACTGTCCTTCCATTAGGGTATGTTCACACTGTAAAAGGAAAATGCACTGTGGTGATCTTTAAGAGCATTTATTACTTCCATACCTTGTCAAAAATATAGTAAGCAACTGAGTATGTATGTTTTGCAATCTGAGGGGTAGCAAAAAGCTTACATTAATGGTATGTCTTTTCCACTGAATAAATAACAAGAAAAATATCCATAGCATAAAAAGTATTTCAGAAGTAATTCATAAGGAATATAATACAAGCAAGTCTTCAATATCCTTGTTGAACTCCTGGTAATTTATTACCTGTGTTGTGTACATATAAGCTCATGTTCTGCACTATGTATATTATAAAGTTCTTCAAAAGACCTTGGCTTAGCTGCCTCATCTCCATTAACTAAAGGATTTAAACCTTTTCCAGGAGGGTAGCACCTTTTACTAGCAAATGCTATCTGTTGCTGAAAGCTCTCCTTGACATAATGACACACAACCCTTTGCTTTGCAGGTTTTATACTTCCTGAACACTGCTGCAACATAAGCAACTCTCTGGGGACATAATGAGCTTTATGTAACTTTTCACGGGGTAGAGGAATCTAAATCACCACTGCATACCATACCATTCATTGACAGTATGTTTTTAACTTTGTGATATAGGCAAACAAATTTATATAAAACAACATCACATTTACAAACATTATAGGATATATCACAATATATGTGCTGTACAATCTAAGCAACATTACATAAATTATACAGTTCCTGTCTTCTCTTAAACCTCATTCCTCCTCAAATTTTTTTTCATGCATTGTTCCCACAATTTTCATTTTTTTTTTCTCTGTAAATTACTTCTACCCTTTTCTAAAGATCCAAATTCTTGTTCTTTTATCTCTTACAATATTCACTACTTCAAGTATAGCTGGCTTAGAGTTTGATTTCATTTTCTAGTATTCCTTTTTGGCAGCCACCAGAATTAAACTCAACAAGGCCTGCCTTACTAAGTCTAGACAATTCAGATCCTGTATCCCAGGTCAGAAAAATAATTTCCTTAGTAACACTCAACTTGCTCACCCAGTATTCTTGACTAAGTACGTTGTAGGTAATTTTTAAAAGTCTGCCAACTCATTACACCTCCAAAAATGACTTACATCTATACACCTGCTCACAGTTTATCTACCTTTTGTGAAACAACATTGAACATAAAACTATGCAGTTAAATGGTAGAGCCTTGTGTCATTTTCCTTTTTGTCAATGAAACACTGCTTTAAAATCATGCTCCTTCAGAATTTTAACAACATCTCTACAGAGCTTGTACAAAAGCTACCGTTAATGCAGTGAAAGATCAAGGAAAAGAAGAAATCAACTCAAATTTGTTTTTACTCTTTGATGGTTACATATACAGAACTGCAGGAATGCCTTGTTTCAGCAACATTCTTAGTTAGATTTTGCCTGGACAGTCTGTCAATCCTTACACTAAAAATGCATCTATATTTATCAAACACAATTGTCTGTTATTGCTCTAAGGCTAGGGCCCTTAGGAATAAATATGAAGGTGCAAACAGATAAAAATCTAGAAGCAACAAGGTAAATCGATCTGTTTGTTTGCCATTCCTTATCCAGGGATTTTTTTTTTTACTTGAAACAGAAGTACATTAAAATTCCAGGGTTTACAGATGACATCCACACTTTGGATTTGGAGTTCTATTATACGGTACAGCTCATATAATGTATGTACTGTGAGGAATTTAGTGGGAGACGTTTTTATCTCATATAAGAGTGGGGTACAATCCAAGGTTCCCTCTTTGAAGCCTGATACTATCTTTAAGAAACAGCAAGAAAAGTGAAATTAAAGTACAGAAGTAGACTGCCTGACTTATAGACAAACATATTATTTTGCAAGAACTTTTTCATAAAAAGTTCATGTCTGGATCCCAACCAGGAGAATACATTAGAAACTTTTTGCATATTTACAGAGATGAAAAGGTTGAAAAATAAATACTCTAATGAAAAAAGAGTGCAGAGGAAACATCTAATGAATATTTCCTGCTTAATGGCAAGCCATAATAAGTCAAAGTTCTCATAGTGCTGGCTGTTTAGGTTACAGCTCACTTTTATGTGAACTTTACAACACAATCAAGTTGTGCATAGTAACTCAGAAACAGTTGCAGTCTCTTTCTTTCTCTCTGTTTCTCTCTCTCTCTCTGGATGCTTAGTAGAGTTTCATGTATATGGCCAGCTTTCATGAGGTCATTAACATACTTGCCAAAAACTTTGAGAATGAACACATAAGGTGCACATCAAACAGAATTACTGCTCATGTCTTAAAGCCATAGAGCAATATGTTGCTTTTTTAATCTGCTTTTTAATAAAAGTTAAAAAAATGATCATGCAATGATGCATCCGTTTACATACACAGTTATCATGACATTTTAGCATTTTAGAACTTTCTTAGAATGCAAAGAGGACTTTGGATTAGACACTCTTGTCTTAAACACATCCCTCTGGTTTCTCTTGTACCAATATCCCTATGAGCAACACAGGATCTCTGTTCAGCTGCGCAGCCAGTTCCTACAAGTTCATGCTGCTGACCTGGCTGTGATTATTGCATTCTCACTCTGCAACTCAGGGAGTCCCCTGGAATGTTTATCAAAGTAGTACTTCTGTCTCTGTCATTTTCTTTCTTGAATGTATTTGACCTTGCCTTGCCTTGATTCGTTAATATTACGATGGTGGCAGAAGTTAGAAATATCCTCTATAATCTTCTGCTCTTTAAAAGCAGAGGTCGTGAGAGTTTCAGGTTTTGCAATGATGTAGTCGTATACTGTAAAACTGCAAGACGACGATCCTTGAAGTTAATAACAATGCCCTTTTTCATTAGAATGTTTATTGTCTAAATTGTTCTCACCACCTGGCCATTCGAATGTGGCTGCTATGCACTTGTAGTGACATGCTAAGAATGTTATTATTGTTAAAGTCTTTTACATTCCATAGTCAAATTGTGGATCATCATGTAATATTACAAAAACAGGTATGCCTTGCCTTAAGAAAGCAGACACTTCAATGCAAATATACCACCACCACTTGTAGCATGCTTAATTTAAACAATTCAGGGTTTTAGAATAATAATAATCTACGCTTATCAAGTACATGTCTTTTTTGAATTACAACAAATGTGTAAGCACTTATGTCTCACTCCATGGTCTTCTAATTACTGCATAATGTCAACAACTCTTCTTAGGTATCGTTATTATGGTATGAATTGCACACATCATAGCTGTGCATCATTTCTTTACTTTTCTCACATCCATTTTTAGTACCTCTTGCTCTTTCCTTGTATCTCCCTATTTAAAAAGTAAATTACATGTTCTCAAGTATATTTCGTCTTTAGTGATTGAGTAAAATAATCTTGTCAATTTTGAATATTATGCCTTAGACACAGAATATTTTCTCTCTCTCTCTCACTGAAGAAGCTTGTTCTTCTTTGCTATAAACACACCATGGATTTTTTTTCGCATACATACTTACTACTGTAAAAACTTAGCACATCTTTCTTCCATTCATTTCTAAATTACGTTTACCCATAAGCTACTGTCCTGGAGCACTTCTTTTACTATTCACATCACAGTGTTTATCATAGATGCACTTATTACTGGTTTCTTGGGCAGATTAAAACTCTTAGGTTCACAGGTTCATAGGTATTCACTAGGCCAATGACCACCAGGGCCCTTACATGCTTGGTCATGCAATTTAACTCAGTTGTGTCCCTATGTATCATGGGTGTTTATTAGCAGGGGTATATTAGTTAAGAAGTTTCTAGAAGTTATGTGGGAGGTATGTTAGTTTGGGCATTACTCTCATCTCTATCACAGATGGGATCAGACCTGGTGTGAATTTCTGATTTCCCATCATTTGGTCAAGGTAACATTTAAATAGAGTTAGAGATGGACTCTGCTTCCCATGGATGGAAAGCCTGTTCTAGAGCATGGGGATCTTCTGAGACACATATATGTCTATCAATATGTCTTATTTATGTCAAAAGCAAAATATAAATCTTGGATCTAATGGTTCGGATGCTGTTCATTTTGCAGATGTGCAAAAGGTCCATCAGAGCTGGATCCGAGGAAGCCTTATATGCCAGGTGGGTCTTTATCAGTTTGTCGAAGTCTAATTACAATGAACAGCAATTCATCGAATGGAAATCCCTGAGTGGCCATTCCTCAAACATTCACATCAATGAATGTTTTCCCCAGGGAAGGAGATGACTTTGCCAACAGACCAACTGGCGCGCGCACACACACACACACACACACACACACACACACACACACACATACACGCGCGCACACACACACACACACACACACACACACACACACACACACACACACACACCACAGTACATCAAACTCACCAAAGTGGCAGGCTACAACCCCCGCACCCCTCCTACGTATATATACCAACTCTGAGATTGCACTACAGTGGGGAAAAGGGCAAATTTCCATATGTTGGCCAAGTCATTTCAACATTCACTGATGTGAACATTCAGTGAATGGCCATTCTGTGAATTTGTTTCAATGAACAGCCGTTTACTGTAATTAGACTTTGACAAACTAATACAGACCCATGCCAGGCATAGATCGTCTTTCAGTAATGTGTAGGCGACAGGATAACCTCACAGTAACCTGTAGCAGACATAGTAATCTGTAGTAGACGTTGCTGTTCATAGCTACATCCTGCACAAATGGCATAGTTATCTCACATATATTAGGTTTAAACTGTAAGATGCTACTCATTTCCAAACTGTCATTAATTCCTGTTTTATCTTCGGATTTGACATTTGCAGTACTGCTTTGACTTTCTCTGACTCTGGCTTTAGCCCATCTATTGTCAGAATATCACTCCTATGAGAAACGAGACTCTTGTTATTTAAAGTTATACTCTCTCACTCTCTTTGGTAACTCTTATCCGTTTCTTCCCAAGCTCTTCTTTTGTTTGAACCCACATGAGCAGATCACAATGTATGATCAGAGCATTTCTAAGCCTTGAAAAACGTGTTGCATCTTTTCTTTCAAATACTTCCGGTGTTGATGGGATGCCACACATAAGTCCCATTAACCTGTATCTTCCTAAAGTCATATTAAATGTACACTGACAACTGCAGCTTTCTCCATCTAGCTTTATCTGCATGGTTTGCTTCTCACAGAAAAAAAAAAGAATTTAGCATTTGGCATAGCCAAGATAATGTCCTCAGATATAAGCAGTGAGTAACATTCTCTTTAATTGCTTTATTCCACTCAAGCAAATCAATAAAATGTGATTATTTTCTTGCTTAACAGCAGTGACCACGCTAATCACCCATTCTATTTCTGTTGCCTCTACTTCTTAATGAGACCTGTGTATTCCACTAAGTTTAATTCCTGTTTTCATCTATTGTTGAGAGCTTCCAGCACTTTTCATGTAGCACACATTACCGGCATAACATCTAGACTTATCTGAATGTGGTAATCTTCCAGTAAACCTGTAAACAAATCAGTAAGGTTATGCACTTTGTATTTCATATGAATCTGTAGACCATGCAGAATGGTTGTGCAGCTCTTCCTGTACACATTGACTTTGTGTCGGTATAATGAATATGTTTTGCCATGACAAACTTTCTACAAACTAAGCAACACAAAGCATTAAGTAAATTTCCTTCCTACAGTACTATTTGAAAAAAGATTCTATACTTTCTATTTTACACTCATATTTCATTAGCTTTTGACCCAATCAGCTTCATTTGGTGTTCTGAATATGTCAATAATGTCCACAGAGTTAACCATTTGAAATGTCAAGGTCCACTATCATTCGGCCCTTAATGTTGAGACTGAATGGCTGAAAAAACAGACTTGTATACCAAGTCTGAGAATGGCCATTTCTCAGACTATTCTTTTCCCTCTGAAGTATGGTGATCTTGGAGTTTGTATATGTAAGTTCAGGAGGTGTGGGGAGCTTGCCCCCCCCCCACACACACACACATTGTGAAAATGAAGCTTAAAGAAGAAGAACAATGTTAAATATTTACTCTTCTTCTGCATTTTTGGTGTTTTTATTTTCAGCATGTTAGCATTTGACATTACAAGTGTCTATATTTCAATAGGCAATTGTCCACAGAGATTTACCCTCACTGCCTTAGGATTCCCGGATGTTAAATGCACTTTCTGACAAACTATTCTACACTGTAACAGTATCAAATTTAAATTAATTTCTTTGCTTATCAGTTCTGAGCTTTTCTTGTCTGACTGATTATTGTTACGTGTGCTTTCTTCTCTGATGTTACAGAACCAACTCTTTTCATTTTAATAGTACCATTTCCATACTTTGTCAAAATGATGTGCAAATTAATTTGAGCAATCTTATGTTTTCATTTACACATCTTTGTAAGATGATTCATTTCACCATAACTTATCCAATGCTCATTAAATGCTGGGAATGTCTAGCTCTATGTCTTATATAGCTATGCCTAGTACACATGTCTTAAATTACTACTGCTGCACACATTCTGTGCACCTCACTGCTTTTTCCTGTCCCTGTTATTATTACTGCATATTTTCACCTTAGGCATCATTTGTACACTACACTCACATTTTACCTTACTCTCTTCTGTGATCTTAAACTAATCAACTTAAATATGTGGTTGTAATTTCACTTGTTCTCTACACATCTGCAGCTTCAGATAAGGCCAATTATGCCTGCAAAGAAAGCATTCATCTTTTCTGATCATGTCTTATACCACAGATAATTATGTATTTTATCAATGAATCATATACCTCACCAAATTCAATCCTTGTCTTAATTTCTATAATTTTCATGAGCTTTGAGTTATTGTAAAGAGTAAATAGTGAATAAAAGGAATTTTGTTTCTGTGTAGGTTAATTAACTCCAGTTTTTCCCTTATAGCTGATATGTATTTTTTCTTGTTTTGAAATGTAACACTATTAAATATTTGTAATTTGTTTCCTCTCAAAAAACATAGCACTTACTACCTTTTTTAGGCTTCTTAGTGTTCTGCCACCATGAGAAACAAATTCAATATCCAAATTCTGAGCTCTCAGTTCTCTTCTAAACTCATAATGTTATAGTTGAATATCTACTTCTTCAAAATAATTAAATATTCTTAGGGCATTTATCAAGTTGTGTGAGTAATAACAAAACTGAAACTACACTCATCTGTTCAGCACCACCACTAGATAACCTCCAGTATATCACACAGCAGACACTCATCTCCACAGAATCCTGTCTTTCAGATCATGACCTACTTCTTAATGCTAAAAGATCTAACTAATGCTTTTTACCCCCAAAAATTACTCTCAAGAAAACAATCATTCCATATTATATCATCCAAGGACACAAAAACTGCAACTGCTTCTCAAATGAAACTCCCAGGAATCTCATTCAATGACAGTATTAGATATTAGATGATATTAGATATTAGATATGAACCCCTGTGACTAGCACTTGCTCTAGAACCTGCTGGAAAGCACTAGGAAGCCTGAAACTGATACAAGCACTCAGCTCTCCTTGCCAATAAGGAGAAATTAATCATAGGCACTAAACAGCCTACAATTGCAAAGTACCTTGCAAAGGTAAGGGAAAACAGCTCTTGAACTTTACAAAAAAGCACCTAAACTGGCATGTCCAAGGGTCAGCTTCCAGTGATTTCTCCTGTCCACCTGGTGAATCTGGGCATACTGGGGCAATGCGGCAACTGTCTCATGTACACAGACAATCCTCTCCTCCTACCACCCAACACTACAACCTGCGAGAGATGCACTTACGTAGCCAAACTGGAAACAAAGCTCTCTCCGGTCAAGATTGTGCTAGACAGTCAAGAGGAGAAGGCTAACACCTGCATTACACCTCTAACAACTCATAGCACTTTAAAACCCACACCATCAACACCCACACATAGCAACACTAAACACACATATGCGGAGGGCCTTAACATTAACCTGCCCAAGCAACAAGGACCTCCGAAGCCGAAACGCAAACAAACACCAGTCACAACCAAAGTGACACATAACTCACAACACCAGTGTGCCACCCAACAACAGCCCCTAAGGCAAGATAATGTACCCAACACTTTAGTCATAGGTGACTCTATAGTCAGGCACACTGATGTCCCACTCACCAGGCTGAACAAGGAGAAAATTACAGTCAGTTGGGTGCCGGGATCCGCCACATAACGCATGCACTCAAGTCACTCCACAACAAGTACAAATACGACTCTGTCATTGTCCATGCTGGAGTGAATGACTTGAGATGTACCTCACTGGACTACATGAAAAGAGACATGGAAGAGCTCTTGGATCATGTGACCCAGGCAGGTATGACCCTAGCCCTGAGTAGCATCCTGCCTTCGCCCAGAATGATACCACAGTATAAAGACAAAATGATTGACTTCAACAATTGGCTAAGCTTATGGTGTCATACAAAGGGGATCCAGTATTTGTCTGCCTGGGAAGACATGATCAACATGAGTATGCTTTGCCAAAGATGGTCTGCACCTGTCACCCCTGGGATTCAGGTTACTGGCTAAAGCTCTTGCCACCCCTATAGTGCCTTTTTTAGGCAAGGTTCAAAGGATAAAACCACCACCGTAACAGATACAAGCATGCAAAATCTGAAGGTAATGCTACTCAATGCTAGAAGTCTAAACCTCAAAATGCACTCTCTTGAGGCACTCCTAAAAATGGAGAACATTGATATCCGTGCAGTGACTGAGACCTGGTTCAGGGCTCCAGAGAGCACCCCTGCAATACCAGGCTACAATTCTTACCACACTTTTCGGCCACAAAACCAAGACCGAAACACTAAAGGTGGAGGAGTGTCCATATTCACACCTCCAGGCTAGTTGCCCAACACAATGCATCTGACATTCTCCAGGTGCAACTAACACTAGGTAAGACTGCAATCCAAATTGTAGCTTGCTACAGATACCCCACCATACCCCAAGATTCTCACTACACCTTCCTAAACATACTGGAAAATATTAAGATACAACCAAACACCCTAATACTGGGTGATTTCAACTACCCTGCATTTATTGGGAAAACTACTCGGGTACCAACTCCTTTTCCCAATGATTCTTGGAATTCATAAATTCCAATGCAGTGGATCAACTAATCCATTGTCCCACCAGGGGCTCCAATATCCTAGACCTGGTCATTACCAACATGGGAGATAGATGCTCCACACCAGTGGTCACCCTCTCATTGGTCAGGTCTGACCATAAGCAAATCACCCTTGGCAGCCACATCCCACCCCCACCCCCTAGTAAGGAAACCTCCTTAAAAAAAATTTCCAAAGCCAACTTCATGCCACTGAAGTCAGAAGTGACAAACTTCATGACACCCACACAGACGGGATCTGGAAATTCGACTGCAGAATCCTACACTAAGGCACTGTACGAGCACATCCACTCGTGCATGAATCGTGCCATCCCATATAGAACCAAGATTCTCTTCTCCAAAAAAAGGAAGCCAATCTGGTGGTCCCCATGCTATAAACAAACTATACAACAGAATGAAGAAACTGTTGCAGAAAAGAGGAAAATCCCAGGATGCAAAAAACTCCCTCACCAGCCTCAGTAAGAAGCTGAGATCCCTCATAAAATCCTCAAAAGCTAGTTACGAAAATAAAATTGCCAAAGATTCCAAAGACAACCACAAGGCATTCTATAGTTATGTCAAGAATCTAAATGGAAATGCTCAGATCTGCTCTGAGCTACAACAGAATGGCATTAAATATACTGATCCCAAGGATATTGCCAATATCCTGGCAGATCGATTTAGTGCCAACTTCACCCCCCTTTCACCCCCTAAAGGGCCCATCTCAATACCAAAAGATTGCCAAATTCTGATAATCACAGCCACACAGGTAGAAACAGCACTCTCCAAAGCTAAGAATACAGCATCCATGGGACCAGATGACATCCCTGGCTGTGTACTACATGAACTACAAAATGAACTGGCACCCCACCTAAGTGTCATGTTTAAAAATAGCCTCACCTCAGGCTTCGTGCCCACTGAGTGGCGCACAGCTACAGTTATCTGGCTCCACAAGGGAGGATCCGCCTTGGATCCCTGGAACTACCGTCCCATCAGTCTAACAAGCCTGATCTGCAAGGGCATGGAACGCATTATCATGGAACTTATAAACAAAGACATTGGCAGCCTTCAAACACTGGAACCCACCCAGTTTGGGTTTGTGAAGGGCCGATCTTGTCTCATGCATCTGATTGACTTCTTCACATTGATCTCCAGAGCTGTGGACGAGGGTAAGGCGGTCCACACAGCCTATCTGGACCTTGCCAAGGCCTTTGACACCATCCCCCACTCTGGAATCATAGATAAACATACTAAGCTGGGCATAAATCCCTGCATCACTCGATGGGTTGCCAACTGGCTTACTGACAGAACCCAGACTGTAAAAGTAGCCGACTCCAAATCTAGCTCCCGACAAGTGACAAGTGGAGTACCTCATGGTTCAGTCCTGGGACCACTTTTGGTTGGCATCTACTTCTCTGAAGTACAGGCCAACACTAAGGGACTCTGGCTAACAAAGTTTGTAGATAACTGCAAACTGGGAGCCATTATTGAATCCCCAAATGATGTGGATATTCTACAAAAGGGCCTTACAACAACAGATGCCTGGTGACAGAGCCATGGGCTCAAGCTTAATGCCAAGAAATGTATAGTTATCCCCTTTGGAAAAACACATGTACCCATGAACTACCACATAGGTGGCAGGACACTAAACATCGAACGTGTGATGAGAGACTTAGGGACACAAGTGGACAGTGGTCTCACTTTCGATAACAACATAGCCACAACAGTCAGGAAATCCTTCTATTTGGCACATCTCATCACTAAGGGCTTTTCATCCAGAAAAAAGGAGGTCATTGTCCCACTGTACTCATCCCTCATTAGACCCATTATAGAGTATAATGCCCCATTTGGTATGTACCTCACAAGACATCTGCAACAGCTGGAAAGGCCACAGAAATACCTCACTAAAAGAATCACAGGCCTAAAGCAGATACCATATGCTGACCATCTAAAAAAAACTCCAGCTATACTCTGTGGCATATCGTCTACTCAGAGGCGATCTCTGCTTAACATACAAGGTCATGTCAACCCTGAGCTGTTGGACATGCTCCACTTAAAGAAATCCCAATCCCTCAGGGCCACACGCTCCAGGGATCTAAACCTTATCATCACAATGAACAAAACATGCTTGAGGAATAGGTTCCTGACGCAGAGACTCCCCATACTCTGGAATAGACTGCCCATACATGTCAAGCAGAGTGCCTCATTGGCCCTTTTCAAAAGGAACCTTGAAGATTGGATGGTAGATACGAAATTCACCCCGGGGTCATGTCAGTCACCCTACTAGACAGGGGCCCAGAGAAGTAAATATTGTGGGAAGACATTTCCAGGGAATTGTTTTGGCTAGGCTTGCATAGGCCTTAGGGCCGATAGCCTAGTACCAACCTATGAACCTATGTACTCCAAGCCATAAAGAAAACCCATAAAAAAACTAGGCTACCTCTACATGGCCAAAAATGCTCACAGATAACACTAGAAAAGTAATAGCTGAAACCAATCTATTCCCTTCCCTCCTACATGCATCATCTATCTTCATAAATAAAATATGAACAGCACCTTCTGCTTGTACAAATGCCCGTCTCTAAGAAATCTACTGCAACCACAAACTAGTAGCAAAACCCTATATTCCAACAACGCATTCCTGCTAGACACAACCAAATCTAATATCTCTGCTGGTGATTCTCCATACTCCCACCTTGTCAATAAACTGTGGAATTATATGTCACTTCACTTAAAACATATCAAAAAGAAAAACATCATCAAAGCAGAACTAAAATGACACCTCAGAAATAACTCCTGCACTACTCCTGGATAAACTCATAGGACACCCTATCTATATACCCAGAAATTCTGTTATCAATCCTCTCTTCACCTATCACTACTTTAGTCATGACACCACCCTCTCATCCCCATATTGTTTATACACATCCTCACTAGCCACTTTCTTAACCCCATCCAACAGCATTTGCTATTAATTCTTGTCACATGTATAACTATTGCCACACATACTGTCACAACATACACTAGTAACTCTACTGTCACAACATATCCTAGTAACTTAACTGTTACACATACCGATAAGCATAAACTAGCAACTCTAGTGTCACACATACTGTCACAGCATTTACTAGTAACTCTGCTGTCAAATATACTGTCACAGCATTTACTAGTAATTCTATTGTCACACATACTGTCACAGCATATAGTATTAACTCTACTGTCACAACATACACTAGTAACTCTACAATCATGCATACTGTCACAGCATACCCTAGTAACTCTACTGTCACACATACTGCCACAGCATATCCTAGTAACTCTACTGTCACACATACTGCCACAGCATATGCTAATAATTCTACTGTCACACATACTGTCAAAGCATGTAATAGTAACTCTGCTGTTACATATATTGCTAAAGCATTTATGGGACTTACGTACTATCGCAACCACATTTTGAGGAGCCATAATTCACAATGTCATCGCCAAATACCACACTTTCCTTTTTCCCCTGAAAACCCAAGTGTTCAAAAAGAAAAAAAAAGGTAAGAAAGTAAGAAAATGTAACTGCAGAATGCTTACAAACCAAAGAAACCGACACGCAAGGGTATTTTGGAGCAGCCATAATTAGCAATGTCATTGGAACAAGTGAACATTTGCCTTGACAGAAATGTTATGAAGGCTAGCCTGTTTTAAAAGGAGACAGTTCTCATTCCCAGGGTGAGTGCAGTGCATGTGATAATACGTAAGTACCATATCGCCAAGTACCACACTTTCTTTTTTCCCCTGAAAACCCAAGTGTTGAAAAAGAAATTAAAAAGTAATACATTAAGAAAACATCTTCAGATGCATAATGCATTCAAAAGCTGTAACCCAGCATGTATCTCACCACAGAAAAGTATAAAACAATTGCTTGTGTCACAGCAGGCAGGATTTCACTTTAACCCAAGAAATAACTGCCTGCACTCACCCTGGGAATAGGAACTGTTTCCTTTTAAAACAGGCTATCCTTCATAACATTTGTGTCACGGTAAACTTTCACTTGTTCCAAGTACGTGTATATGGCAGTCTTCGTGAAATAGTTGGAAGCGGTAAAGGATGACAACTGTAATTTTGCATACTTGTAAGTTTATGGCATCCAACTGACCAAGGAGGCAACAGCACACACCCACTTTCCCCACCACAGTTAAGAGATTACATTTCTTAGTTGTGCAGCCTAAGTTGACTTCAGCAGCTGAGCAGCACAGTTCTGAATAAGGTGTACAAGTACAACCCCCGGCAATGGCCTAACTGAAGCATTTTGACATACAATGCAAGGGACCATCCATATGAAAACCAAAAAAAAAAAAAAAATATCGGCATTTACGTATTATCGCATAATCTTTCCAACCAAGAGCAGATGCCTTTATAACAAAATGAAGCAAATGACCATGACATGAAGAACGCTTACAGGTTTGTAATGTGGTTGCGATAATACGTAAGCACTACATTTACTAGTAACTCTACTGTCAAACATACTGTCACAGCATTTACTAGTAACTCTACTGTCATACATACTGTAACTGCATATAATATGAAGTCTGCAGTCACAGCATATAGAATAACGTCTACTATCTCACATACTAACACAGCATATGCTAGTAATTCCACTGTCATGCATACTTTCCATCTTTCTGACAGTTCCATTTTTACTTATCTCTTCACTTCACCACTACTCTCCATTCTCTTTTCTTCTAATTTCCACCCTTACTCTTCACTACTGTATAAATACTACTTTTCCTACATAAAACATAATAATATAAAAGCACTGACCTTATAACAAACATTACTCTAACCTTCCACTAATGTGATTATGACTCTACTGTAAATACTGGTTTATCTAATCCTACTGTAAAACTGATAATGTATGCCTCTACACTGTACATATGATTTTATTTGTCTTCATTTCTGTATTCACAAATACTAGGTATATAAATTGTTAATCTCTGTAAAAATATTCAAAGTTTTAATTTCTGTAACGGTGTTTCATTCTGATGTTCAAATATTTGTATAACTTTTTGTGGAACTTTTTTTCCCTGGTTCTCCACTGAAAATGGATTTTATCTCAGCCGGACTATCTCAGTAAACACAGAGGGACAGAGAAAATAAATAAAAAACATATACATTTCCCTAGGATTCAATAACACCTATACAAAGTGTACACTAAGTGTATACCATTCTGAGTGAACAGATAACACAGACATAACTCACACCTTCCTCCTAATTTTAGTTTTGCTACTGATATTCTTGCAGCCTTAAATACTGAGGGGGATTCATAAAGGTTACCACAAAGTGTAGACGACATACACACTTACTGTAATCTTTCTGAGCGACTAGAAAGCACAAAAATGAGAAAATAATGGTCTTGAATACATATTATGTACACTTAGTGTACACTTAGCGAAACTTTATTGAATCTGGCCCGAGTGGTATTTTGTTAGCTGCATTACTGAGGGAACTGTGCTCTGCATACTACAAAGTACATTATTTTTTAGTCTACTGTCCATTGCATATGAAAAAAAAAGAAAAGTACTGCAAGCATACAGTTATGAGGGGTGCATACTTAAGGAGTATATATCAATATGCGTAAGAAAAAAAGATCAGCACAAGGAACTAATCTCAGTCCCAATTGTCAAGTAGCATGTGAAGCTGTTCAGCCATAAGAAGGAACTAAACAGTGAAGATCCAAAGACATATTAAAGCCATACCTTTAACACATCTTCATCAACCGAGGTGCATTCTACCGAATCTGACACATCTCTTACTGTCCCATCCTCCTCAACAGCAAAGATTTTCACTGGAACCGACACTGTCCTTCCAGTGAGAATTGCTGTATTCAAGATTTCAGAATCCTAAAGATAAAAATGAATTGCTGGTTAGGAAATGCTGCTCTCTGGTGCAAGACTTTATTTACAGTAACCAATGTGAATGTTCATTTTTAAACCCTTTATAATCTTTCTCCCACAGACAAAAGAGTTGCGCTTTACCCTTTCTACTTTCTTAACCTTCTGAGAAAGATCACTTTGTATAGCTTGCAAGGTTCTAATCCTTTCTCTCATAACAATCTGCTGACAGTTTAGAGCTCTGTACCACCAACTTGTTCCAGAACCTATTTACAATATTATAATACTACTCAGTTCAGTGTTGGAGCCTGTAGAGTAAGGATATTATGTCATAGTATGTACCATTACAACCAACAGTGATTAAATAAAAGTGCTAACAGGCTTTTAGATTAATGACATGGAGAAAGCTTATAACTCTGAATCAGATTCCTACATCAGTTGTACATTGAATAGCTACTCTTCCACATAAATTTTACTATTCCTTTCATGTTGTACCCAAAGGTGAGGGTATCACCCATTTAAAATATGTTTGCATGTAAACTGATAGTAATACGACCAGCTCAGTGAGAGTATTTTTGTAGCACATAATGTATAAACTCAACATGAAAATAAATGTCAAGTTTATATTTTAATGCAGTACATCTGTTGTGATGACTTTAGAAGCAACATATGTCAATTTCTATTATGAAATGAGAAAATTAGATTTGGAACCAATGCAGTGTTACAATTCCCTGTACTGTAACTCCCATCAGGATTCAATTAATCTTGTTATATAAATCTGGATGTTGTAACATGAGCATTTTAACTTCTGGACCTTTCTTTCCTTTTTGGACAAAGCAACTCTGAGATACTACCTCCCTAAATCATGCACTCTGCAGTTTACTAGATAACATCAGCAAACAGAATTGAATTTCTCTGTGCTAGCATTAAGTATGTTGGCTGTGATAATGACTATTCCCACTGGGAATGCACATCCTGTGGTCAGAGTATGCTACTCCAAAAAAAAAAAAAAAAAACATTTACAGCATTGATGAAAGTGCTTTGTAGTAGTAAAAAACAACAAAGTGTGCATCACTACAGTTGCTCGGGAGCTGGACTTCAATCCACAGTCAGCTGTCAAAAGGCCTAATAGGATTACTCTGTCTATTACTAAACTCCAATATGCAGAAACATCGATGCACATTGCACCTATTTCTGCCTATTGAAGCTAACAAAATAAAATAATAATAAAAAAGTGGCCAAAATTAGACCAATCACAAAAGAAAACAAATTCTTTCCTTCTGTGATTGGTCAACTGAAAACAAAACAGTACATTCAGACACACTTTGTCTGCATAGTGATACTGTTAAGGAAAGGGATTTAGGTAAGGTAATATGTAGGGTTAGTATTAGGGGCAGTAGCAGATCAAGGGTATGCACACATGAGAAAGGACCTTTGCCCTTCTCCATACTACCTTATATATAAGTATTAACCCTAATCTTGTTGCTGCCCTATACATTACCTTATTAACACCCCTTTCCCTAACAGCATCATTACACAAGACACTTCAAATACAACATCTCACATATGCAACAATAGCTCTGTCCTGTTACCTAGTTCTTACTCTCTCTCTCACTCTCTTTCACACACACACACACACACACACACACACACACACACACACACACACACACACACACACACACACACACACCTACAAAACACAATCAATCCTCTTCCCTAGTTCCTTATTCCAACTTTATCTCACAAACACTTATACACACATTCCCACTTCTAATGCTTACATTTTGGTATCTCATTTTGGAAATGCATGCAGCCCCACTTATGGTAACAGTAGGTATATTCCACACAGCAAAGGAACAATTGATAGACCATCTTTTGAAGTATCCTGCAATCTATAAGAAAAGACTTTCATATAAATTGCAGTAATAAACTCTGCCGGTGACCTATGCATTCAGCAGAGTTTATTGCAACAATATATCTATCACTCTCTCTCTCTCTGTCTGTTTATACGCCCTCTATGTATCTATGTATTTGACTGTCTCTCTTATCTGTATCTGTCTATCTACCTGTCTAGTCTATTTTTCTGTCTGCCTGTTGCATTCTGTCTGCCTATCTGTCCATTCAGCTATCAGTCTGTGTCTGTCTATCTAAAGAGTCCTTATTACAAAGACTATTAATTAGGCAGTAAGGGAAGTAAATCTGAGATGATGTTTGTAGCATGGATCTTGAGAGGCACATGTCATTATTCATGTGAAATCAAATGAGTTACTTGGGGTTCCATGGAGCAGACTAGGGAGGTTGGGGGACATGCCCTGAGCTGGGCTGTTGCAGACTAGGGAGGTCGGGGGACATGCCCTGAGCTGGGCTGTTGCAGACTAGGGAGGTCGGGGACATGCCCTGAGCTGGGCTGTTTGTATGTCTGTATGCTTTTCTTTTTCTTTGATGCACTGCTCATACTATACTTAGACACGATTAGAGATAATTAATAGGCTAATGATTGGTTAACATGGGTGGTTAGTGTAAAAAGAATGCCTGCAAATGGGAACTGAGAAAGTGTGTAGGTACAAAAGTGTCTGCAAGTAGTATCACAGGATGTTTGTGAGCACAAAGGTACCTGCAAATGGCCTCAAGACATCTATGGGAAGAAAGTGACTGTATTTAACTGTCAGTAAATGGTATTTCAGGACGTATGGAGATATAAAAAATCTTGAAATATGGTCTCAGAAAGAATGTGGGCATGAAAGCTTCAGCAAATGGGATCTCAGAAAGTAAGCCAGTATGTGAGTATGAAAAGGCCCATAAATGGGGTCTCAGGAAGTTCAAGGGCTCAAAGACTGCCTATAAAAGGGATCTGAGGAAGTAAGTGGGGTGAAGGTGCTGACCGGTGAGATTTCAGTGCCAGCAAATGGGATTTTAGGGTGTATTTAGGCATAAAGGTGCCTGCAAATGGGATCTCAGGAAGTATTTTCACATAAAACTGCATGCAAATGGGATCTGAGGAATTGTGCAGGCAGAAAATACCTATAAAAGTATCTAGGCATATAAGTGTGTGCAAATCAATACAGAGGAAGTAATAAGGAAATAAACAAGGATGGAGTAAAAGGAGTGCTGCTCTAAAAATAGGCCTGTACAAGAGGGGAAAGCAGGAAATGACTGTTGTATAAAATGAGCTCAGGAAGACAGGAAAAGGTTGGTAAATAAGAAAGAGGTTGAAGAACATAGAACACAATGCTGTTCAAAGTCAAGGGTCTGCAAAACAAGATGAGAGAACTGCAGGACACTGTGGCACCTAATGAAGTAGGTAAGCCAGGCATCACTGAAACATGGGCACTGGGTAAGAGTTACCAAGAAATGGTAGATTCCGGCTTTCTTGTCCTCATTAGTGACAGGAAGGAAATGGTAGTGTCTGTTTATGTGTCTCTCATTTCATTCTCTATCTGAATAGCTGTGAGCTGAAATCTGGGTTTATCCAACTTTGGTTATGATAAGACTGTTCATTTGATTTAAAAAAATATTAAGCTAAATCTACTAATATTTTAATTAATCCATTATTAAGAACGCGATTCGTTTGCAATTTAAATGTATTAGTTCGGAGGTGGTTTACTGCTGCTTACAAATGTTGATACATGGTTCATATTTTGATATCTTGTGCACTGCTATTCTCCAAATCAGTTTAGGTCTGTAGACATTTCATTTTTTATTACTAACCTGTCTGGGTGTGTGTTTGTGAGTGCATTTATGTATGTCTATGTGTGTGTGGACTGTGTGTGTGTGTGTGTGTGTGTGTGTGTGTGTGTGTGTGTGTGTGTGTGTGCGTGTGTGTGTGTGTGTGTGTGTGTGTGTGTGTGTGTGTGCGTGTGCACGTGTGTGCGTGTGTGTGTGTGTGTGTGTGTGTGTGTGTGTGTGTGTGTGTGTGTGTGTGTGTGTGTGTGTGTGTGTGTGTCTGTGTGTGTGCATGTATCTATAGGGGGTATAAATGAAAATGAATGAATGTTTCACTATTTCATGAATTCAAGGATACAAGCTCAGGACCTAAACTGGTCACTTAAGAGCTTGCTTGACTGATACCCCAGATAAAAATATTATTTTTGAACCAACCATCAATTAATTTTATTATAGATGTCTAATGTCTCAGCACTACATATACTTTGTGTAGGGAATTCTTTAATCTACCAACTCTTAGATGAAAAAATGGTCAATGAATCAGTGTTTTAGAATAAGACAGATCAATCATTAAGTAGTCACACCTTGTGTTTACATAATGTTTTATGAAATAAACACCAAGTGGGGAAGCCATGCACTATCCTTAAGACATCTGTAGGTTAAAATCAAGTCACCTCTAACAGTCTATACTGTAAAGAGCAGAGAAAACGATGCCTGTCTACTTTTTTATATTAACTGCCTTATTCCCATTATTTTCTTAGTATATGTTCTCTCTATATGTTGTAATTTCATTATGTGAGAAGTTCTGTACACATATAATGACCCACAATGTTCAATTATTGGTCATATATTCATCATAAATAAAGGAATACATACTTTTTTGTCTCTACTGGTGATACTATGCAGTATTTTTCTAATCAACCTATAACACTGTTGAACAATTAACTTGCCGTGTTTGTCAAAGAGTAAACTGGAGTGCAATGAAATTCCCAGTTCCCTAACTATTGGCACTTCCGGTAACAATTCATAGTCCAGGATATAGGGTACTACCAGTTTGAAAGTCCATGGTACTAGACATCACACTTTTTAACAATGAATTTAATGTCAGAATTTTTTATAGTCGTGGATTTGATGACTACATAACTTTTTGTTATGGTGAGTATGGCAGCACTTGGCTGCGTTAAGCATATTTGCTTGGTTAGCTGCTATATATGACACTTTCTTTTTCCGGGAGTATAATTTACTATGATATAAATACTACCTCATTTGATGACAGGTTTGCTCCAATCACGAACTTTGTCTGTAGAATACTTTGAGTTAATATATTTGTATGTCGGAATGATATAGTCTTTTTACAGTAATCCTTGAGACTACATAAATGTTAACTGATCTAACTATTGTGGAAATGAATATCCATGTATCGGAAAGTAATAATATATGATGGAAACTTATCCTTATGAAATAAACTAGGATTGTTAATTAGACATTTTAGTGAAGTCATACTTCACATTGCTCTCCTTTCCAAATATGGGTATGGTTTCCTGAACTAATTTACAGAGGCGGGACGCCGGTGTTTGAGCAATTTTATGTATTTTATTAATTAACATGATATTTATAGAAAGGTAAAGGTCCAATGCTGTGTTTTAGAACGAAATGTTCAATAGATTTTATATGTTGGTTTTAATATAATGTTAGATGGTTTAAAATAGCATTGCTATTTTTTACTCAACTTGATTGTTTATCATCACTAACGAGCCTACAGTTTGCTAATTGATTCCAATTAGTTTGATTAGTTTGTTAACTATGACAAAGGGTTTCTATAAAAGTGGCTAGTTTTTTTTTTTTTTTTTTTTTTTTTTTTTTTTCATATGATTGTAACCTGATGAAGCACAACTTGTTTGTGTGAAAGCGCTCGTTCCTGTTCTGTTTCTACAATAAATGCTACTTGGATTATATCGTGGTGGTTTCGAGCAGTTTTTTCAACAAGTTCTGTACACATATAATGACCCACAATGTTCAATTATTGGTCATATATTCATCATAAATAAAGGAATACATACTTTTTTGTCTCTACTGGTGATACTATGCAGTATTTTTCTAATCAACCTATAACACTGTTGAACAATTAACTTGCCGTGTTTGTCAAAGAGTAAACTGGAGTGCAATGAAATTCCCAGTTCCCTAACTATTGGCACTTCCGGTAACAATTCATAGTCCAGGATATAGGGTACTACCAGTTTGAAAGTCCATGGTACTAGACATCACACTTTTTAACAATGAACCTCATTCCCTTGGAAAGGGACCATTTAGCCAACATGTCCAGATAGCTTTAAAAAGAGTTATGGTCATGTATATTAGTAACCACATGGCCTATCTTGATGTCATCAGCAAACCTGTTTATCCAAATATTGTTAGAAAGTGGACACACACTCAACCATTAACAAACCAAACTGTATTGGGCCCAAAATGTTTCCCTGCAGCAAATCCATTTTGTGTGTGTGTGTGTGTGTGTGTGTGTGTGTGTGTGTGTGTGTGTGTGTGTGTGTGTGTGTGTGTGTCTGTGTGTGTGTGTGTGTGTGTGTATGTGTGTTCTGGTGTTTAACGTTAATGAGTGTTTCTGAGTGAGGGTGAGTGTGAGTGTGGGACTTGCTTGTGGATGACTGGACAGGTGTGTGTGTCTGTGTATGCAGATGCATGGATGTCTGAATGTGTGCACGTGTGTTTGCAGAGGGGTGCCTTGGCTAAAGTGATATACAGGCTGCTAGGAAGAGCACTAGCATACTCAGGATTGACAGTGCAGTGTTCTGTACAGAGATTGTAATAGTGTGGGTTTCCCATGTCTCTGAATCAGAATTTCTCTCTGTTGCACTAACTGTCCAACCCATGTTGGGGAATTAGTTCAGGTTAAGATGTGTTCTTTGAATTCTCTCTTTATTATGCAGCTTTTGGAAAGACATTATATGGCATATTATTCAACCCTACCATTTTGGTGAACTAGGTGTATTGGTTTTTACCTTTACTTTTTTAACTTTTTGAAGTGTCTGTTAAAGGTATGAAATGCAGGAAGAAAGTGCCTGGTACCTGAAAAACATATCCATTGATTACAAACCAGTATATCCTCTTCTGAATATTTTCTCATTGCCACTGGGTAATATAAATCATTTCATATCTGTGAGTAAATTATATCATAACCATTTGTCATTTGTTCTCGATTGCCAGTAATTTATCATTTGACTAACATTTGCTTAGAAAATGTGGGATAACAAATGAGGTACAAAGGCTTAGCAAGGTGTATAAAAAAGATAAAACTTTATTTAACCATAACAAGGAAAAGTGAAGGATCCAAGAATTAGGTAATATGAAAGGAACAGGGCAGGCTGCATAAAAAATAAAATAAAATTAGACAGGGAGTAATGCTGTCATGATGGAGATCTGTTGCTTGGCACAGGGAGCTTTTGGGTGCAAGGATGTGGGACTGGCAGGAGAGTAGAGGAGTTTGAGACAATATGGGAACTGAGACGGAAATAAATTAGCTATATCAGGCAAGAAAGGGAGAACTGGAAAGAAAGGTGAAAAGAGGCGGGACTAGGAGTAGTAGGGAGATAACGCCTAAGGAGATAAGGACGTGGGCTGATGGACAGGATTAAAAAATGAGGCACAGAGAGAACGTGGATAATGTAGTTATAAAAGAGGGAACAAAGAGCAGACAGCCAAGGTGGAAGACAAAGTGCAGACAACAGCGAGTGATGAAGGAGAAACAGACCCAAATGTGGCAATGCAGGAGCCAGCACACAAGGATGGCAGGAAAGAAATGGGCAGGATGAGGTGCTTACACATGGGGATGGCAGTGTGGAGTGAAAGGGTCAGAAGAGTGGAAAACACTTGTAGGAAAAGTTAAGGAACACTGAGCTAATATCGTGCAGTTCAATGGAGGAGGCAACTAGCACAGATAGTAAATAATGCAGGCTGTTGTGAAACTGGAAAGGGAAACAATACATATCGGAGGGATACTGGCATTAGGTAGAATGGCAAGGAGAAGGAAGCCAACACAGGGAGTATGAGACAGTCACCAAAGGGATTAAGAGTATTAATAAGGCAGACAAGGAACTCACATTACAGTGAAATTGGTACTTATATGTAAGGCATATGATGTTATGACAGAAATAGTCATCAACAGGAAGGAGTAAATGCATGTTTCAGTACATGTAGGCAACAACGGTTTGTAGGGGGAGACAACTGACTCCATAGTAAACAGGGCCAGGGAGGTGACAGACAGATGCAAGGACATGAAGCTGGGAGGTAGCATTTCCAGAACTGTTCCATGTGCCACGTGTTACCAGAGTGAGGAAGAAGAAAATAAGTGAGTAATAATGACTGGCTGCATCAGTGGAAAAAAGTGAACATCTTAGGGATTAAAGGAGGAGAAGAAAGACTTGGAAGGAGACCAGATCTATGTCATTGACAAGAATTATCTTTGCCTATGAGGGACAGTGGTGCTCAGAAATGGGTTGTATAAGTATACTTCAATGACCACACTTTAAAACTAACATCAAAATGAAGAGGGGCATCACAGAATTTGGGGAGAGATTTAGAATTCAGACAGTAAACAGAAGGTAAAAAGGGCACACAATGTAGAAGAGGAATAAACCAGGGTGACATAATATGACATGGCTGGGTAATGCTACATTGCAATGCATGGAATCAGGATACAGAGATAAAAAACTGCAGGCATTAATGCAAAAAAGGTATAAAGGACACTGCTGGAACTTCAGAAACATGAGGCAGTGACAAAAGAGGGATAAGCATGGAGATACACCTGAGTATAGGTTGTTCAGGACTGGCAGAGAGGGGAGGACAGCTATAAGTGGAATGTAGTTGAGTGACACCTCCTTGCCTCCAAAGCTTGTAAATGGTGTAGCAGTTAATTTGAGCTCTGGTTTAAACAGAAGCAGATGTATGCATTCTCTCTTCCCCAATTCTGTCTGGTCACTTTACAGAATGTACTGGGGGAGGAATATAATTCTTCACCTAGTTTAAGGTGATGTACGGTGATGCATTTTTTCTGGAGGGTGTGCTTCTTTACCTGGACTGAGGTGATGTAAGTAGATGCACCTTCTTGGGGGGGAGGGGCAAGAAGATGTGTCCCTGCATGCAGATTGAGGAAATACATACTGATGCATTTTCTGCTCATATTTGGCTATCTTGCAATTTATATGGAAAATAACACAAAAGAAGTGAATTTTTTTAACAGAAGTTCCTAATGTAAGGTTCACAAATTGCTGATAATTTTTGATTTAAAAATGTCCAAAACAGGAATGAGCAGAAGTCTGCTCCTTTCTAGATTTAACTCAGGGATAATACTACAATAAATGGTCAAAAGCTGATTTCATAGGTCTCAATCTCTTAAGAGGCCAATGTGGAACACAGACCCTAACAATGTGTGACAAATAGTCAAAATGTGGAACACCCTATTTTCGCACTGCACGAAATGTGCCATTGCCATGGAGCATGGTAGAACATCTGTAAAATTCAATAAGACACTTCTTAGATCCAAGACCTTTATTTTATAATCTGATATTCTAGCCTGCCAATATACCAGTGAACAGCCTAGCTCAAATTCCCAATTCCTATCTTGCTGGGCAACTGGACACACACCATTGGGGTTTATGGCCGGCATATACTGGTCAATAGGGGCACATACACCACACCCACTGTTAGCATGAGTCCCTGGTGTAAGTTGGAGTAGACCAGGTTCTCAACTCACTTTATATACAATTAAACAGCTACAATAGTGCATGTACATTTCTGTTCTTTTCCAGCAGGGATACATCTTTAAACTCAGTACTTTATAAAATATCTTTTCAGCACACATGTCTGTACAAACCTAGTTGATATACACATGACATACAGTTTGAATATATTTGTAACACAAGCATCTTATATAGCTCATGCTGATATTCACAAATGACATATAATTATTTACAAAATTCCAGAAGACAGCTGTGCTGGCAGTATCTCCTTTTGTCACGGTGAGTTACACTAATGGTAAATTATTGTGATCTCAACATATTTTAGCAATCACTGAATTATTATTCTTTAAGAATTACAAATCAATTATAATGTTTATCTACTGTAGTACATGTATCATTTTGCACTAGATGAAAACGTAAACAGCAACAATCCTGCATTTCATAAATACAACCAGGAAATACTTCAATGCTGTAAAACTAGAACAGAAATTCAAGTACATAACTTCTGTCCTGACCAAAAATAAACTGAGAATTCACATTTAAGGTAAGCTTTTTTCATATTAATATTTGTACAGTCTGATTTTTTCAAAAAATTAAATAAAACCGCAGCATACTAACCTAATTCTTACTGATGAAAATGCCAGAATATTTAATCTTGTTAAAGCTAATGCTGTAAACACATCACCTTCTCTAAGAATCTTCTTAATCGTATAGAAACTGACTTTCTTAAAGAGAGGCTCATTCAACGATTATTCAAAATAAGTGTCATTCAAAAGTCAGTACAAGTCACAGAAAAAAACGACTGGCAGCGTGAAACAAAGCCAGCATTCTTTACAACTTAATCATTTCTACAATTTATTTAGCTAAGCTGATACAAAAGAGAATAGCCAGTATTACTAAGCACAAATATCCTTTAAATCATCTGGCCAAAAACTGTGTATGCTTGTACATATCACCAGAAAGCTGAAAACTCAGTAGAACAACAAATCATAACTTTTAAACAGCAATATTACTGTTGTATCATAGGTAGCTCTCCATTCGTTGACAGCATCAGCTTACCTCTGAGTTCACCGTGTTGTCACATAACTCTGAGATCTGTGGCCAGCGTCATTGACTCCCGTCATTCTGAGACTTGTTACTTGACTGGCTTGTATACCGCATTTGCGACTGGCTGTAAATGCGGTATACAAGCCAATCAAAAACTGTAGAGCACAGTCAACGCTATGTAAAGTGGAAGGGCAGCAGAGAGCTATGCATTGATTTGTGTACCATGATGCCAACTGGCAGTAATTGCGGTACACAACCCAATCAGAATGCATGTAGCGGAGCCACAGCTGTTCAATGTGGAACAGCGGAAAAGTGGCTTTGCTCATCATTAAATGCAGAGTGTTCCACCTAATTCAGAGCACTTGGATGCTGAGGCTGATTTAGCAAAATGCAATTAATCAAATTTGTTTATGTAAATTAGCTGTTCACCAAGAAACCTTCCCTTGAAAAAATATATCCTACTCTAATTAGCAAAAACATCAGACTAGATTATATTAGCTGTGTGACATACAGGAGGTCTTCTGCTATGAAGAAGTAGTTGGAACCACTCCCCCCCCCTCCCCCAACACACTCAAACACACACAGCTCAAAGAGTTTTTAGTGAATTCCATTTTTTTTTCTAATGAATTATGAGTTGGTCAGCTGTAGGTTTAGGATACCTATCCAGGAATTCCATTCCTCTGTGATCTTCGTCACATTCAACATGGACACCATGTAAAACACTTAATTACCACATTTCTCAGTTAACATATTTGACAGAGCTCCTCTCTGACCCTCTTTAAGAGAAATCTTGATGAGTGGATGGGTAATCGCAAGTTCTACCCTGGGATCACTTCAGGAGCCCTGTTGACAGAGGCCCAGGTTACTAATCTAATGGGGAGGCGAAAGCCATCACTCTGTGGCTAGGCTTATAAATGCCCATGGGCAGATAGCCTAGTACTTACCTATGAACCTATGAACATCTGCTTTATCAGGAAAGAAATATGATAGAATTTACTAAAGGTATTGGGAAAGGGATTATTTGTTCACATATCATGTAGAATGTGGTTATTCCTTTCCAGTGCCTTATTTTCTTAATATCTATTGTATTCAAGATAATTTAAGTGCTTAATACCAAGCACTTCACAAAAATGCAACATAAACATAAAAACAAATACAGATATATGCACCCTTGGAAAAACTAGCAGTCCCCAAACTAGTATAGTTTAGAGTGTATCTCATTGTATTTCTTTTGTAAACTCTGCAGTGCTCTGCCATTGTCAGTAGTTTTAGATGGAAATCTTCCTGTAAGGCCTCTATACAACTTCCTTGAATAATTGTTCAGATGGTATAGTTAGTGCTGCGAGAACCCTACACAGCATGTTACCTCTGGTATAATATGTAATTAGTGACAGCAACAATCATTCTCTGCAATACCACTTAATAAATAACACATATCCACTCTTTCGGCATAAGTTATGCAATCTTCTATGTGCAGCAGCCTAATTCATTTTAATATGTTGCATGTTTGTAATACAGTCCTCTGTTCAAAATTTCATGCCACATCCAAACCCACATCTTCAAGTATCAATTTTCAAATAAGTTTTCTGCAACAACACCTATACTCTTACAATTCTCATTCTTAATTTGAAGCACTAACTGCCCACTGTTTTGTTTGAACAACAGCAAAAATCTGAACTAATTTCACCAAGCTTTGCAATCATTTAACATGTAAAGATTTCTCTTTTCGCATTTACACAAACTGATAAAATCTGATTTGCTTTAAAAGAGGTATTGCCCTTTCTAAGTATCATTTGCAATACTTCAATATAAATTCATATTCAGTAACACATGCAAATTGTTATGAGGCTGGCAATTAACTTTTTTAAGAAAGGCTCATCTGGGCCACTGTGTTCAGCTATTAACAATGGGCAATTTATAACTGTGATAAACATCTAGAAATAATCCAAAGAAAAAACTATGCGGGGCAATGAGAAACAAACTGAAAGGCGCTTGATTCAACTTAAACAACGCAAATAAAGTTTGTGAATTTTAAAGCAAGATTTTGGAGACTACAAAAATCAGAAAATAATCACTTTTACATTTATTGACTTATTTATTACTTTATTTTGCTTTTGTTTACTGGTCTGTCTGACTGGGTTTAATAAAAGAAATTCAGCTGGAGAGAAAAGCTCCAACATATTGCAAACATTTTTAAACAGACATTCAATAATATACATAAACACATTAAATAGTATACCATTAACAGTTATTTACATATATATTTGCTTATTAGCATTCCACAGTTAAGGCCAGCAGAAAGACTCAACAATGGACTTCTTGTGCAGCTTACATAATTTACTTTTATAACATTATCTGTATATTCAAAATTATAGCTGAATGTTTGGATTGCCGTATGCCAAAAAAAAGAAGAGCTCAGTAAGCATAGGTTTCTGCTTAATAATGCACTGTGAGTTATCCTAGCTTGTTTACTACATAGTTCATAGGTTCATAGGTTCATAGGTAAGTACTAGGCTATCTGCCCACGGGCATTTATAAGCCTAGCCAGAATGTGTTGGCTTTCGCCGCCCCCTTAGATTAGTTCCCTGTGCCCCTGTCCAGCAGAGCCATTAGTTCCCTATGTCACTGTCCAGCAGAGCCACTGCATAGTGAAAACAAAGTGCCAAAGTCAGGAACAGGACAACTAGTAGATTTAGTGCAAGAAAGCAAAGAATGCAAAGTATACAGTGTGCAGCCAAACAAATATAAATGAGACAAGGAAGCAGCACACCAAAATAGTCATTTTCAAGTGCACAAAACTCAAAATGCATACAGAAGTTTAGCTCTTTCAATGCAAACATTGTCTTGAAATGGAAACAAGAAGAGATGCATAACAGAAGAAAGTAATTCAGTTCTATGAAGCCCCATTAGAATTTTATGGCCTCTTTTGTCATCTGCCTGATATTTTGCCCATTTTCTTTTCAAATGAAAGTGGTTATGGAAATAGGAAGGGAATGCAAAGACACCCCACTGATCTTGACGGTGAGTGGCTGTTATGCTGCTAAGATGCCTGTTGCTAAGTAACAATCTGTCATTTCAGCCCTCCCCATTCTCAGTGCATCATCACTGTTAGCTATGAAACAGAACTAGATTTGACATGTACAGAAGTTAGAAAAAAGAAAGGGCTGGAGAAATGAAAAACTTTGGCATGACCTTTTCATATAAGGATAACTTGGAGCCTTGGTTGCAGAGACCTATTAACAACAATTAAGAAACCTTTGTCTGGTCTCTGCACTAATGACTTTATTAAGTGTTCTCGCTTGTGCGTGAATTTGTTTTGATTAATCACTTTGGGACCTCAACTGCCAAGAAAAAGCCATACAGCAATTTTTCATGATAAAGGCCTATACCTGTAATGCCACTTTAGCAGTACGCTGACATTTAAACATTAGCCTAATGCATGATATATTGTTTCAAAGACAAGAAATCATTATGACATAACCTAACTGATGGGTTTATTTATTTTTTTTCTTTTTGGAACTAAATAGTTTTGACTTTTTTAGAAAACCTGCATCATTTGAAATTATAATGTTAGTACTTTTAATCAGAAAGCAAAATTGTATTCGTATATCAGAAGGGAATCCAAAATTAATTTTCATACTCACTCACTAACATCTTTTATATGCATCACATGCACTACATATTTTGATAACATCTCATTCACTACAATTCCTGTAATTTATATAAAAATGCATCATATATGTGATTTAAGGCCCATGTTCTATCCAAATTTATCACCGCAGTTATAAATGGAGTGCGTGTGTGTGTGTTGGGAGGGGGGTATGTGTATACATGGGCTTGTGTTTGTCTATATAACCACCAACAAACAATGAAGTATTTATATGTTGTGTATCCATTGGTTTTTAATAAACACTAACTTTACAACATTAAATGCTTCTACATCTTGCCAAAACATTAACTCTTTGTAACAAAGAACTCATGTGGAAGAAACTAGTTACTTTGAGGACTAGTTTAACATTACATGCATTCCTTCTGTATACTTTGGCTTTAATGCTGAGTTAGGTAAATTACAGATCATGTAACTGAATACTCTGTCCTCAGTTTTCCTCAGTTTTAAGTGCACTGGGGTGGTTCTGAGTAAAACAGTGCCAGAATATCAGTGGTGCAGCAGGTTGCACACTCTCCTTTGGTGCAGATGGCTGTGGTCCTATTCCCACATGAAGTAGGTGGATTACGGACACTATGGTAAAGCATAAGAGGGGGTGATGCACTCCTGTGTCATCCTTTGAATGAGATGTTAAACTGAAGTCCCAGCTGCCTGATCTTGTGTTAGCTTGGGGGGATGTAAAGGATCCAAGGGCACCTATCAAAATGAGTAGAGTAGAGTAGACTAGGTTTCCCAATGTTGTGGCTGAATTTCCCCTAATAGTATAAATACTACCTTAGGTCTCCCATGAAAACAGGCCACTAGACTAGTCAGACCAAAATGGTAAACAAAGAATAAATAATAAAACTAAATAAATAAATACAAGAATAAAGTGTGCAATTATTTCTGTCTAAGTTCTTTGAGTGAGCTGAAGTTTACTTTAAAAGAAAGACAACTCAGTGTCTTGAGTACCACGCAGTCATTGGCTTATGGAGGTAATTTTTCCAGAATCGTGGCTCTTCAGCTGTACAGAACATTAATTTTCCCTTGTACTTCTTGAAGTAGATTTATACAGCCTTGACACCCACACAGAAACTCAAGAAACGATATTAACCCTGCAGTTTTAATTTTAGATTGCGATGTAAAATATCCTTTTACCCTATATAAAGTCCCAGGTTCCTTGCCTTTTGTAAGAAGTGTCACAACAGGTAGCATACTCACTTTTAGTGCAGAATGGTGTGGGTTCTAGTCCGAAACCAGGTAGCTGGATTATGATGCACTCCTGAGTGTGTCGTCCTGTGGATGATTTGCTAAACAGAGGCCCCATCTTCCTGAGTTTTTGTTGCTCAGGTGAATGTGATCCCATGGTAGTTATCAAAAAGAGCGGGGAAGTTCCCTGATCACCTGGCTGAATTTCCTCTAGTTGTATAATTACCACCACGGGCCTCTCCTACAAAGAGGCTTCCAGCATAGTGGGTCTAACCTTGCTAATAACAAATAAAAATAAAATAAATAACATTTAATTCCAGAAAGTACTAACTTTGGTCTATCTAATTTAAGAATTACTCCACTTTTATAAGTCTTTTCTGTAGGTTGCCAGACACTTGCAACTCATTGTACTGCAGGGTGGGTTGAGGGTCAGCATCGTATCACAGTGACATCCATCAGCACACTGGAGGAACAGGGTACAATCACATAGGTCAATAGTCCATTCATATGAAATGAAAAGATGGGTTGGCACTGAACAGATTTCTGAATATTTGAATTGCTGCACTGGACAGATTTCTGAATATTTGAATTGCCGCACTGATTGGGATGCACTGATCAGTTTGCAAATGGGTAAAACTTTGGTTATTTAGTTATGGGATTACTAATAGATTAAGATTAAACTGTTGCCCCTTACAAATTCAATCTAATAACTATCAAGTGCAGTTGTTATGCTTGTTTATACTGAAGATATGAACTGGATGTGGCAGACAGTGTTGTAGAGGAATAACATTGTAACATAGCAATTTGCAAGAAATTGTTTTTATGAGATGTGTCTAGTAAGCATGTTATAAACAATTAATGTGTGGAACAGAGTAATGTACCTTTAAAGTAGGGGATAAACCTTTGTTCCTTCTAAGTCATGGCCTTTTAGGGTTACAGCAGAAAGAAAGAAGGGAGGGAAATAAGTGGTTGGGCTAAGCAAAGAGTGGTGGGATATAACAGAATATTGGAAAAACCAACAGTACTGAATCAATACTTATTTATGTCTTCACCAAAGGAAGCAAGGGGTAGGTGCTTTGTTGTGAGGGAAGCAGGGCAGAATGGGGAAAACAGTGGGTAGACACCAGAATATAGAGAAAGGAGTTCCTAAGGTATGATGGCCGGTCTTAGGGAATATAAAACATAGTGGAGCAGATGGGATATGTTCCAAAGTCCTAATAAATCTAGACAGTGCATTGGTGGACCTTCCCAAAAATTATCGGTATATAGCTGGCTACTGCAGAAGTGTTAAATGACTTGAGGACAGACATTCTGGTAACCATTTATGGTCAGGGAGGGAGGCAGAAAGCCCCAAAGAATTTGCAGACCTTGTAGCATGGCAACAGTGTCATGGAAAAGCATGGAAAGAATTATTAGAAGAAGGTTGTCAGCATTTCTAGAAGACAATCTCCAGAACAGTAAACAAGATGGAATTACAAGTAGAAGGTGACTTTAATCAACCTAATCCAGTTTAATGACCAGAATATAGGATAACTAGAGTAGCAGAAGTGGCCTACCTGGACATCAGCAAGCATTTACAGTTATCCCATACTGTAGGCCGACTGGAAAGCTAGAGAGACTGAGGAATTATCACATCTGAGGAACTGGATAGTTGCACATTTGATAAGAAATGGAGGCCTGTTGTGAAAGGAACAATGTCAGGAATTAGAGAAGCAAACAATGGGGTGCCACAGGGGTCTGCCCCAGGTCCAGTGATGTGTTGTGTTTGTTCCAAACATATCATTGAGAATGCACAGCAGGATCAGCCTCTATGCTTACAAGACAAAGACAAGAGTAGTAGTTGAAGATGGAAAAAAGAGTCTAGTTTAACATTTGGAAAGGCTGAACAAGTTGGCAAAAAGGTGGCAGCTGAGGCTCAGTGTAAGCAGATGCTAAACACTGTATTTGGTTTACAGCAACTCTGGTGTCTGGTACCACTGAGGAGGAGTGGAACTAAATGGCAGAAGAGCAGGAAGGCAGTTTTGGAGAGTTGATCAAACCTGTATTGGACCATCAGAAGCAGAGAGCCAGGATTGGCAGCAGCAAAGAGAGTGCTAGAGTATATACTGAGGGTGCTGGATTTCAGAAGCAAGGAGGTGATGCTTCCATCTACAGATCTTGGTCAAACTACACCTTGAATACTTCATGCAGTTCTTGAAGCCACATAAGGAAAGAACATCAGGCTGCTGGAAGGAATGCAGAAGAAAGTCACTGGAAACATCCATGGGATGGACAGGGAAGGACTATGACCATTGGCTAGAGCACTTCTAATTTAAAATGAGAAGAGACCTTGCAGGACTGTATTGTTGATTCTTGAAAAAAAATGCTCTCTCATATCCATTATTGAGAAGTAATAGCCAAATATAAGCAACAATATCTCATCTGATTTTTCATACTTTTTAGTGCTATTTTTATATGTAGATGTAAGAACTCACATGCTCTTGTTTGCCATTCTTATTTTTAATAGTAGCAAAATGTTTCACTGAAGAAAAAAGATAATCACTTATGAAGTGACATATAGCTTTATGGCTCTGAAGCTGTCACAGTCTTTGTTTTCTTATATTTCAAGCTGAGAAGCAATAGCCAGACTGAAAGAGTATGGTTAATAATTAGTCTAGAATTCTATATAATCTGTGTCCTGAAACACATTAAATTGACATGTTCTGTAGAATAGAATGGCTTCTTATTTTCTAATGGGATATATCATCCTACCTGAACTATTTCCATTTATAAAACACTGACTGGTTTAGTAAGCATTAGATTTAATATAGTGTAACTAAATACTTTTTCTATATCATGATTACTTCAGTATGTGTTTGCTTGACAGCAGTGGTCTCATTCAGTGATTAAACAATTTGACTGTGTATGCTTTACTCCATATATAGTTATGTCATAAGCATCTAGAAAAGCAGCCTGTTTTACTTATTGGTAAAATTAATATAACCACCATACTTTTTCCATTTTTTTTGAAGTTTAAAAAGTCAGTTCAAGAATGTATGTTAGATAGTTTTGATGCAAGTCTGCATGGGTTTGGAAGCCCTTAGCTCTAAACCTAATGCCTAAAAACACCCTTCCAGCAATGCATCTGCATAACTCAGTATGCCAGCCACTGCCATGTTTTTTCTACTTGTTCCAGTACTATGCATTAAATTAAATACACTAGTGGTAGATGACTTTATTATCCGTTTATGTTATACAAAATTGTTTCAGTGACAGACATGCCAATGCAGTGTAATTAATGGACAATGGATCCAAACCATGTAAAATATACCAGATGCTCACTGTTCTTAACAAACTGGTGAAGTTTTTACACAGATTCAGATTTACTTTATCAGTAACATTGCTTACAATATCATCTAATATTTGACTGCAGAAATTAAATGTTATTTTGCTAAAGAAAGATATTAACTATTTAAATTAAACAAGACAGGCTGACACATTGTTGCCTCTTTCTGTGTAGTTGAGTAAGACTAAAACCCCCACTTTAAAACATAATGCTGAGACAGTAGTCCACAAATAAACAGGAAGATTTGTTTTTCATTTACTTTTCTTATTAAATTTCAAAACCAAACCTGAAAATGCTTCAAATTTCAACAAACTGATTTAGAAGAAAGACATATTTAAAATGAGGAGTGAGATATATACGTGTAGAAGAAAATGGTTCGCAACAGGTGCTGGTTTAGTGATGCAGAGATGATAAAGCCCTTACTACATCACAGATGGCCTGGATTTGATTAGTCAGCTTCTGAACTAGGGAAGCTAATAGGAAAACAATGGAAGTGAATAACCAATGCTGGCCTGCCTGTCCTGAGTGATGGGATGAAGCTGCACTGTGCTGTATTTGCTACCAGCAGTGAAAATCCTAAAGGAGACAAAAGAAGTACATGCTGGCCAAGCATGTATGATTACATGCATGAAGACAGCATGGGTTCACTGCAGGTGTTCAAATCCCAACCGCTTAAAAAGCACTATCTCAAAGCCATGGACTCAAGTGCCTTGTAGTCTGTGTAGCTGCTGCTTGTGCTTAAATAAAATATGAGCTGCTATCAGATGGCATCGGAGACCATATGAGTGTTTGTACTCCAACACAACAACCACAAGTAGTGCGGGCTTACCCGGATTTCCTCCATTCTATTACGTACTAACTGTAAACGTGATAGGCCCAAATTGCACTGCTAGCACGTCCCCTTATTGTTTATTCCCAACTATACAACTCCTCTGACTATATTGTACACCTTCTTACTTGTAGAGACCCGGGGAATTATTTCTAATTGAAGATAGCGCTGCTACTGTTTTTTATTGCTTGAGGCTGTACGGAAACTTTATAAGGTGTAGGAGCTGCCGGTGACCTAGCAGTGATAATAATAGTATTATTATTTTTAGACCAGGCATTAGTTTCCAGGATGAGGCAGATTTAACCTAGACCCTGTGTTTATTTGTTATACCTTCTGCTGCACATCTTTAACTAGTGAGTAATGCTTGCGGTTATACTATCTTGCTTGGGCGGCGATAAACTGTGCTGTCGTTAACTACATTGTATGTGCTTTAGACTCTATTTGGCAATATAAATAGACTATCTGCGTTTAAAAGGTGAATACCTCATTTTGAGCTGCAACTGCTCTGTATATTCCTGTTGTTACTGTTATCACTATCACAGATTTATTTTAATTGCCTTAGCTGAAAAATGGTTACCTTTTAGACCTCATACTGTGTCCGAAGATTGTTGCTGCATATGTATAATTATTAACACTTAGCTGCTCTTGTAAAGGGCACTTACAACCAGGATAATTAATCTACTTGGTATGTGTGTCATGTTCCAGCTAGAATTATGTTTTAGCGATGCCGCTTTACTCTGGCACTGTACTCTGATCTAGCCATTAATCTGAATGCTTTAAAAGGCATGATTGAATGTTTCAGAATTTATACTGTTGATTTGTCTTCCTTATTACTGTGTTTTCTTCCTTATGTCTAAGTATATGTCTACTCACTTAACCGACCACTGTTTTTTCTTTTACCCACTATTCTCAGGTTTATTTGTCCACCACCTTGTAGCATTACAATGGGACCAATCCATCATTTTGAACTAGGACCTGTGCAATCTGGGAGTTTCCTCCCAGGTTTCTAACATAGCTAAAGAAGGCCTTATGATTGTCTTTTGAGTCTTTAGCTATTTTTCTCTCAAATTTGCTTTGGATGATTTTATGAGAGCTCTTAGTTTTTACTTATAGTGATCAAGGGTGTCTTACCTTTAAGGATTTTGCTCTATCTTGTAGTAGCTTCCTCCTTTTGTTGTAGAGTTTGTTTATGGCTGGGGTCCTAGCAAACTGGACGCTTGCCTTTGGTACCCCTAAAGAGTCTTTGTTTTGCTTGGGATTGCCTTATCCTATCAGTCCTGCCCTTAGACCACACTAGTCTTTAGAAGTGTGAAGTCGGCTTTTGAGAAGTTCTTTACTGTGGTCAACAACTGTTTATTTCAGGTGGGGTGGATACCTTCTACCATCCTTTGTGGTCTGATCTCACCAGTGAGGTACACCTCCAATTTGAACATTGTGCTCCCATGTTCGAGATGATGAGATCAAGTATGTTATCTCCTATGGTGACTAGTTGTTCCATGGCATTTGAGTTGTAGTGTTCCCAGTCTATATTAGGGTAATTGAAGTCACCTAGTATGATGGTGTTTGGTGATACATTTATCCCCTCTAGTGTTTTCAGGAAGGCCATGTGAGGTTCCTGAGTTTGTGAGGATAGCCTACGTAACATTCTGCACAATTTGCAGAGCAGTCTTTCCTATCTTGTTAATTGCACCTGATGGTCTCCGATGCATCCTCCCACCAGTCTTGAGGTGTGGGTGTCCTTGATGAATACGATACCCCCTCCTTTCTTGGTATTGTCCGTTTTTTGGGGGCAAAACCTGATACCTGGGGTGCTCTCAGGAGCCTTGAACCAGGTTTCTGTCACAGCACAGACATCGATGTTCTCCATACTGAGAAGGGCCTTGAGTGCGTGCATTTTGAGATTTAGACTTCTGGCATTGAGCAGCATTACCCTTAGTTTTTTCCTTTTTGTGTTCTAGGGTGGTAGGTTTAGAATTTGAGCCTTGCCTAAAAAGGCACTATGGGGTGGCAAGAGCCTTTGCCAATATCCGGAATCCCAGGTGACAGGTGCAAGCCGTCCCTTGGCAGCGTGGCTTGTCCAGCATGTCATCCCAGGCAGACAGACACTGGATCCCCTTTGAATGACACCAGTGTTTAAGCCAATTGTTAAAGCTGATCATCTTATCTCTGTATTGTGGCATCATTCTTGGTGAAGGTAGGATACTGCTCAAGGTCAGGGTCATACCTGCCTGGGCTACATAATCAGAGAGCTCCTCAATGTCTCTTTTCATGTAGTCCAATACTTCTACACCAGCATGGACAATGACTGAGTCATATTTGTACCTGCTGTTCCTGGCTTGCTTATGTGGCGGATTCTACTACAGGCAGCTTACTGTGACCTTCTCCTTACTCAGTCTGGTGAGCGGGGCCAGTGTGTCTGACTATGGAGTCACCAATGACTTTGACACTCTGACTGTGAGGCCTAATGTGTTGCAGGTGTTGTGTTCTGAGGGTGTGGTTTTGTTTGGTGTCTGCTTTGGTGGCCTCTGCTTTTTTTTTATTTTTGATCAGAGCCTCCGAGTATGTCTTTGTGTGTTTATGTGTATGATTTGAGGTTGTCTCCTGACTGGTCTTGCCAGTCCTATGTTGAGAGAGCTCAGCCTCCAGTTTGGCCGTATAGTTGCATCTCTCACATCACCAGCTGAGCAGGAGGACACTACCAGCAGTCCTAAAAACTTTAAAAGATTCCGGGGACGTGGGTGACGAAATGGGGGGGGTTTTTGGGGTACTATCTATGACAAGAGTGCCGTATCTCAACGGTAGCAACTTAAATCGGGCTAAATCCTCTTAATGCGTGCTAAAGCGTGCTTTATAGCAGGGGGCTGGAAAAGACAGGAAATGACCCAAAATGGCCAATACCACTCATACTTACATGGTATGAAAACTCACACATCACTGCACCCCTTCATCCTTTAAAACAAACATTACCTACCAATCCACCTACTACGTGCAACGATGCAAACATCATCTCTACCTCAAACTACCTCTCCCCAAAATATCATAGGCTAGCCCACATTAGTCTCTAACAAACCAGAAGAACACTATATACTCTCTTCAAACTCCTGAAACTCTTACATACATTACAACAACACCCTCTTCTTCATGGGGACATCCACCCCAACCCAGGACCTAACAATACCCTACTAAACCCCCAACTGCTCCAAACCACCACTCATACAACCCTGACCAAAACTACTAACTCCTTATTGATAGCCCATCTTAATATACAGAGCTTAAACAATAAAATTAGCCAACTGCATACGCTACTGGACATGCATTCCTTTGATGTCATTTGCCTAACAGAAACCTGGCTCAAACCAGGAACAAAAGATAATGAAGTCATCCCACCAGGATATAATATAATAAGGGCTGACCTAACTACAAAAAAAGGTGGAGGTGTAGCAATTTTGTATAAATCTTATTTCAATGTGTCTCTAGTAGACTTACAACTACCATTAGATAATCACACAGAAATCCCTGTCTCGAAACTCCAGCTCAATTCTAGCAAAGCTATCTATATAATATGCACCTATCTACCTCCAGGCAATAATATCAACACCCTGGAAAATATCCTATGCTTCCTCTCATCCTCCCTCCCTCAAGAAACTCTAGTACTTGGAGACTTCAATATAGACTGGAACTGTTGTACTTCCAATCAACCTTCAATCCATATTAACTTGTATGGCTTTTCTCAATTTATAACAATCCCTACAAGAATCCATAAGCCTACTAACAAAGAAAGTGCATTAGATTGGATCCTAGTAAAAAAACATCCCCTCACTTATACTGCAGACCCCCTACCTGATGACATTAGCGACCATTCACTCACCTATATCATTATGCATAAAACATTCTTCCCTAAACAACCTATCTTTAAAACCATACAAAACAAAAAACACTTTAATGCTGTAAGTTTCCAAGCTGATCTACAAGCCTGTGATTGGTCTCCCTTAAAAGACCTCCCCCTTGATGAAGCAGTATCCCATTTTAACTCTAAATTCCTACAAATACTGGAATATCATGCCCCTAGTCGATCCATAAGAACCAGAAGTAAAGCAGCACCATGGCTCTCTAAAGAAACAAGACAAAAAATTCTAGTAAGAAATAAGATCTGGTCTAAATGGAGATGTACTAAGAGCCCAACTGATCACCAGAACTATAAACTGCATAGAAACACTACAAAGAAAGCTATACTCCTTGATAAAAAAACTACTACCTAAAACTCCAAGACAGGCATCAGCAAACCCCCCAAACATTTTGGACTGCTATTAACAAACTTCTACACCCAGGACACTCCAAGACTCCAACTCCTACAGCACTTTCCCTAAGTACATCTAAGGAGATTGCTGACACCTTCAATACCTCCTTTACTGAAACTGTACAGTCTCTCGCAAATTCCTTACCTCTTGCTACCACAAACCTCCCATTCTCCATGATTAGCAACCCCCCTACCTTTCAACTAAATCCAGTCTCTACATCTGTCATCCACACCTTACTAACAAAACTTAAACCATGTACCCCATCTGCTGATCTCCGAGCAGCAGAATACCTACAAATTGCAGCTAAAGTTCTCTCCTATCCTATTTCCATACTAATCAGTAGAACTATTACTGAAAGTTATATCCCATCTCTCTGGAAAATCTCACACATAATTCCTTTTCATAAGGGTGGTAACTCAACCGAAATATGCAATTATCGCCCCATAGCCCTGCTCTCCCCTCTAGCCAAAATAATGGAAAAATGTATACACCACCAACTACTTGATCACCTTCTCCTACATAACCTTCTAGCAGACTGTCAACATGGTTTTAGGCCACACCACAGTACTACTACTGCCCTACTATCCTTCACTGATTGCATCAACAAGCATCGTAACAATAGGCTCTCTACTGCTTTGTTTATAGACCTATCAAAAGCCTTTGATATGGTGAACCGTCATTCACTACTACAATTACTTGAACAATACTCACTCAACACAAAGACACTGCAGTGGTTCAAGTCCTACCTAGAAAACAGACAGTAAGCTATTCTCTGGGACAACAACCTTTCTAATCTTCTTCCTATTACTCTTGGGGTCCCACAAGACTCCATCCTGGGACATCTCCTCTTCTCTGTATTTCTCAATGACCTACAGCTAAATAATCCACAATCTACCTGCATACAATATGCAGATGATTCCACATTAGTGTGCTCTGCCACCTCATCAGCCGAGCTCCAATCTATCACCCAGTCAGTATTTACCTCAGTTGAAAAATGGTTTTTTGCAATGATGTCTCCTACTAAACACCAAAAAAACAAGTTACTTGTTTTTACTCCTTCACAGAAGTCCTATCCAATACAACTAACAGTCAAATCAAGCAATGGTGCTATAATTACACCTGATCCAACCACCAAGCTCTTAGGAGTAACAATCGATCACAATCTCAACTTTGACACACATATTAGCACTACAATTAAAACTGTTAACAGAAAACTGGGCTCACTGTACAAGATAAAGTCCTTCCTTACCCCTGAAGCCAAAACCATCATTGCCCATACTCACTTGATGTCTACTCTCCTCTATGCTTCCTTATCTATACAAATCTTTCCAAAACTAACCTAAACAAACTAGCAACCTCCTACAACAACATTGCCAGATTTGCTACCTACATGTTCACCATATAGAACCCATCACTGTTTAAACCTCAAACAACTAGGCTGGCTTGAACTCCAAAACCAGCTACTATTTCAGCAACTTACAATTACCCACAAGATTCTCTTTCTCACCAATAGGACTCCTATTCTTTGTAGCATTGCAACTCCTTATAGAAATCTCACTACCCTACGCTCAGCAAATAAACTACAAATATCCACCCTGAAATCCCTCAATAAAGCTGGGGACTCCCTCTTTTCAAATTTTGTGGGTAAGAGTTGGAACAAACTCCCCAGCAACCTACAATTTCTTCCATCCTTATCACTATTCAAACAGCAGCTAAAACTACACCTTAAAGAACACTGGTTATGCCCATGTACTAATCCAGATTAACACCTGCCAGCTATCATATTTCCTTTCCCCCCTCTACTACCCACTAGGGCATAATCACATCCTATTCATTCATAGTCAATAATGTAGTTTTTTTATTTCCTTCTAACTTCATTAAACATACTCTTCTTTTTTCTGTAATCACTCTCCACCTACTGATATTGTTCTATGTCAATATTAACTCCTATGCTACCTATGACATTTCACACTTTCTGATACTCTTCTATGTCCTTGTTAATACTTATGCTACCTACAACATTTCATGCAAACCTTGCCTAACATAACAACTAGATGGTACCTTTCACCCCCTCCACTCTTTTTTCTTGTCCAAATATTGCCAGTCATTATTCCTCTTGAATATACTGCTCCTAATTCTACTGACTCGACACCCTAACTTTTCCTTCTCTAATGCTGTTTGTTACTTCTTTGCTAACCTCTCTTTCTCTAATGCTGTTTGTTACTTCTTTGCTAACCCAATCCTTCTTTCATCTTATTTTTTTTCCTTACAATTATTGTTTTATTTTTTTTTATTATCTGTTTGCTATTTGAAGCTACTTTAGTTCATTAATAGACATCCTTTAGCTATGAACTGCATTTATTCTTTGTAATAATTTATTGTTCACAATTTTACTTTTATTTGTAATCCTGTGACATTACTTTATTTTGGAGCTTGCATTAATTCTTTATAATAATGTACTATTTATAATTTATTTTATTTTTATTTGTAGTCCTGTTACATTACGTTAATGTTGGAGCTTATCTCCCCGGGCCTCTACTGAAAATGGACATGTATCCAGTTAGACTAGCCCGGTCAACAAATGTAAAATAAATAAATAAATAAATAAAAAATGAGTTTGTGCAAACAGCAGTGGGGAGGAAGTGCTGCTCATGCTCAAACTCAAATGAGTTTGTGCAAGCAGCAGTGGGGAGGCAGGGCTGCTCATGCTCAAACTTGAACAAGTTTAAGTAAGCAGCTCCGGGGAGGGAGCGCTGCTCATGCTCAAAGTTGAATGAGTTTATGCAAGCATCTGTAAGAAGTGAGTGCTGCTCATGCTCAAACTCAAATGGGTTTAAGCAAGCAGCTGTGGGGAGGGATCACTGCTCATGCTCAAACTCGAATGAGTATGTGCAACCAGCAGTGGGGAGGTAGTGCTGCTCATGCTCAGACTCAAATGATTTTATGCAAGCAGCTGTGAGGAGGGAGCACTGCTCATGCTCAAACTTGAATGTTCAATGCTGGCCTGCCTGTCCTGAATGATGGAATGAAGCTGCACTGTGCTGTACTTGCAAGCAAGCAGCTGTGGGGAGGCAGCAGTTGAGGAGTTTAGGATTAAGAAATAGGAAGGGTATAGGATTATGGATTGGGAGGAAGTTTTTAGGGTTAGGGAGCAAAAAAAGAGCTTTAGATTTAGGGAAGGGAATGCAGTTTTTGGGTTGGGAGCAGAGGGGAGCAGAAAGGTAGTTTTAGATCAGAGAATTTTAGGTTTAGAGGTTGGAATTTTAGAGTCAGGGAGCAGGTAGGGAGTTTTAGGGTTAGGAAGTGATCAGGAAAATTAGTTTAGTGGGAAGGGAGCTTTAGGGTTGGTGTTAAAATTGTAGTAAGTCTATGGGAGCTAAGTATCTAAGTAAGTTTACCTCTTTTCCTAATGAGACACCAAGTATTAGACTAACCCAAAGGCAAACATCACAAAGGGAAAAAATGACAATCCTAACCCAAGCATAGATCTTACCATAACTCCAGTCCTAACCATAATGCTAGCTATATCCCTGTCTCTAACCCTAACACTAAACAAGGCATACACCTTATACACTAACGTTAACCCTAACAGCCATGCACACAATCAAAATGCCAAAACATTTAGTATTTATAAGGTGCTTTTGTCATTCTGACACTCACAAATGTTACTTGTGAGTGTTTGAGACTGTCATTCTTCCTTTCAGTACAGACTGTTTAATATATTGACTGCTGTGGGGTAGTTGGAGTTGCATTCTGGGCTGAGTATCCACATACGCACAGAGTAGAGTAAGCCATGCCCCTTCTTATAAAAGGAAGGAAAATTAGAGACAGAGGAGTATATGCATTTACCTATTCACCTCTCGATCAGGACATAGATGCTGAGACTGAACTCTTCCACATGAGTAGATTCACTGGAAGGAAATTTTGGAGAGCCAGGAGTAAAGATATGTAGGCATCTGATAGGGAGAAAATTACACAGAAAGAGAGGCAGACAGAGAATAAAGAGTAGATTGACACATACAAAGAGCTGTGAAGCTTAGAGGGGAAGGCTGGGACACAAGCCTTGGACAGTTAATGTAAATAAGTTACATTTGTTTTCTTTTCTGCACACTGTGATAATATTTGTTAAAAAATACATTTTTTGAAATATTATGAAAAATAAGTTTTAACTAAATGTTATTTCTCTGCAACCATGACTCTGCTGGATTTTCTTGATGAAGCAAACTTAATGTCTGTTAAAGAATGATGAATGCATGAAATATCTACTCTTTGATTAAATAACTCACGAAAATATAACATCTGTTGGAAAATAGGTTCATAGGTTGGTACTAGGCTATCGACCCTAGGGCCTATGCAAGCTTAGCTATAACAATTCCCTGGATATTTCTTCCCACAATATTTACTTCTCTGGACCCCTGTCTAGCAGGGCAACTGACATGATCCCCGGGGTGAATTTCCTATCTCCCATCCAATCATCAAGGTTCCTTTTGAAGAGGGCCAATGAGGCGCTCTGCTTGACATGTATGGGCAGTCTATTCCAGAGTATGGGGAGTCTCTGGGTCAGGAACCTATCCCTCCAGCATGTTTTGTTCATTGTGATGACAAGGTTTAGATCCCTGGAGTGTGTGGCTCTGAGGGATTGGGATTTCTTTAAGTGGACCATGTCCAACAGCTCAGGGTTTGACATGGCCTTGTATGTTAAGCAGAGATCACCTCTGAGTAGACGATATGCCACAGAGTATAGCTGGAGTTTTTTTTAGATGGTCAGCATATGGTATCTGCTTTAGGCCTGTGATTCTTTTAGTGAGGTATTTCTGTGGCCTTTCCAACTGTTGCAGATGTTTTCTGAGGTACATACCAAATGGGTCATTATACTTTATAATGGATCTAATGAGGGATGAGTACAGTGGGACAATGACCTCCTTTTTTCTGGATGAAAAGTCCTTAGTGATGAGGTGTGCCACATAGAAGGATTTCCTGACTGTTGTGGTGATGTGGTTATCGAAAGTGAAACCACTGTCCACCTGTGTCCCTAGGTCTCTCATCACACGTTCGATGTTTAGTGTCCTGCCACCTATGTGGTAATTCATGGGGACATGTTTTTTTCCAAAGGGGATAACTATACATTTCTTGGCATTAAGCTTGAGCCCATGGCTCTGGCACCAGGCATCTGTTTCTGTAAGGCCCTTTTGTAGAATATCCACATCATTTGGGGATTCAATAATGGCTCCCAGTTTGCAGTCATCTGTGAACTTTGTTAGCCAGAGTCCCTTAGTGTTGGTCTGTACTTCAGAGAAGTAGAGGCCAAACAAGAGTGGTCCCAGGACTGAACCCTGAGGTACTCCACTTGTCACTTGTCTGGAGCTGTTTGTAAAGTTCAAGTTCTGCTATGAGTACACACCATGACAATGTAAGAGAAAACATTTTTGAGTTGCTGTGAGCCTAACAAAATACACAGTGGAATACTGTTTAGGAGTAACCGTCAAAGAAAGAACTGTTAAATGAAGTCTTAACTGACTGCTACTGCAATTGTGTATTCTAAAGAATTATAGTTAAAAGTTGTGGAGTTTACTTCACTTTTTACTATATTCACTAAACTTACGAGTGAAATGCAAGTTTTGATTGCTGCTTTGTTAAGCTATGCTGTGATAATCAGAGTCATATACTTCTTTTATTTTTTTTTTAAACAGTTTTATTGATTTTGATTATAATGAAAACAATCATATAGACATACATAAGATAATTTACATTATAGATTTACAAACTGATAACATGTATTTATAGCATTTAAATATGAATATATGAATAACAAAGCAAACAAACTAAAGTATGTACATATACATCCAGTATTTATACATTAACATATACTATAACCTTTTTCTAACTTGTTCTCATGAACAACAAGGAAAGTCAATTACCTTTATGCAAAATTATCATTTTTTTCCAACATATTTTGTAAGTTAACCCATAAATGATGTTCATATGTTTTTCTAGATGTTCTAGAGGTTATGGTTCTTATCTGTAAATGACTAACTTTGTTTAATAAATTAGTAAACTCAGAGCATGTAGGAGGATGTTTTGAAATCCATTTTTTTGTTATGATCTTTCTAGCCACTGCCAATATAATCCATAGTAATGAGCATTTGGTTTTCCTAACACATTATAGAACAGGTGTATTAAATATGATTAATGATTTATTCAATATGAAGTTGTCTGAAAAAAGTGCTTGTAAAAAATCATTTACTTTATTCCAAAAGATATTTAAGGTTGGACAGTCAAAAAACATATGTGCCCAGTTAATATCTACATTAGAGTTGCATCTATTACAGATGTTCTGTTTTTTATTAATTCTGTCCATTATTTGTGGTGTATAAAAGGATCTGTTCATGAATCTCCATGTGTAAATCTTCCATTTCAGAGAAAATGATGTTTTCCCAGCTGACTGTAGCATATTAACCTTATCTTGCTCACTTGGGGAATTATGAGTAATTAAATTATAATAACTCCAGTAGTTATGTGTACAAGAAAATGTTTCTTCTCTTAAAAGTCTGTAAATAGAGGAGAGACTACCTGAATATGTATGCTGGTGTAATAATGCTGATTGAAGAAATTGTAATACTATCTTGGTGTCATGTTTGCTAGTTGGTGAGGCTAGTTTCAGCTTATTATCAAGATATAGTATATGTGTTTATATATCTAACCATGAGGAATTATTAAGTGTATATTCCTGTATAATATGATCCATTGAACTAGTCTTGTATTCATAAGTTAGCTGGAACCAGTATTTGAGTTCATTGTTTTTCAGTTGAGAAATTTTGTTAATATCTGAGGTAACAAAAGTCTCTTGTGTATATGCTATAGGAAATAACAAAAAATGTAGTCTTTATATTTAACATATTTATATAATAAAGTTTCTAAAGTTAATTATAATATTATGTATGTAACTGGCAGTATGATTAGGATTAGTATGTGTGATAAAATATTCTTTTAAGCTCCATATAAAAGGTATGTTTATGAATTCAAGTTGATATGTTGTTGGTCTCGTTATAACTTCCATGGCTGATACTTCCCATAAACTTTTCCATTTAGCTAAATAGGTTATGTCTAGGAGCTGAGAAACTGATCTGATTATAGTGGAAATCGAATAGAGATTTAGATCTGGGAAAGCTATTCCACCATTTTTCCAGCTGTTAGTATGTGGATTAATAGTAATTCTAGGTTTTTTTGTGACCAAAAGAATCTTAGTATTAAAGTGTTTAGTTTATTTATAAACCTTTTTGAGGCTAGAATTTGAATGGATTGTATTATGTATAAGATTTTAGGTAGAATTATCATTTTTATAATGGTTAGTCTTTCTTCAGTAGTAAATATTACTGTATTCCATTTTGAAAATAATTCTTGGATATTTTGTAAACATTTGTTATAGTTTAATTGAATTATTGATTAATGTCTTTGGCAAGAATGATTCCAAGATATGTGATTTGATCTGCGTTAGCAATGTGATATGTATTATTTCCTATCATCCTTTTTTATTTTTTTATTATTAGGATATATGGGTAGAATTTTTGTTTTATTGTCATTGAATGATAGACTGGACATCATTTGAAATGTTTTAATTGATTCATATAATGACATGAAGGAGGAGTCATTTCCCTTTGTGGTGATAAGAACATCATCCGCAAACAACTGGATTTTGGCTATAATGTCTTTATCCATTTCCAAACCTTCTATTTCTTTATTGTTTCTTATTTCATTTGCCCAGGGTTCCATGATCAAAGTAAATAGTAGAGGAGAGAGAGGACATCATTGTTTGATTCCTTTTGTAATATATATTTTATTGGAAATATATGACCCTATTTTGATATATGCATAGGTTTCTTCATATAAATGTTTTAGAAGATTAATAAAATTATGTGAAAAATGTAAGCATTCCAAAAGAGTAAATAGATAGATCCAGTTAATAGAATCAAAGGCTGCATTAATATCAAGACCAATTAAAGATAGGTTTCTTTTCTTCCTTTGTGAGAAGTCAGGTTCATTTTATATTATCAAAAGTACTTCTGTTAGTTATAAATCCTATCTGGTCTTCGTCTAATAAGTGGGGTAAGAATTTCTTCAATCTTTCTGAGAATATATTCATAAACATCTTATAATCGATATTCAGTAAAGATATTGGTCTGTATGAGGAACAGAATTTTGGGTCTTTATTTGATTTTAAAATAGGGGATATAAATGTATATTTCCAGGATGGAGGTATAATATTATCATTTTGGGCCAAATTATATACTTTGTGTAGTAAGGAAATAGCCATTTTGGGCATTATCTTATATATTTCAGGAATAATTCCATCGTTATCTGGAGCTTTGTTTAGTTTAAGCTTACTTACTTGACTTTGCATATTTGATAAAGTAATTTGTTTATCAATAACTTCTATTTGTTGTTTGTTTAGTTTATTATATATATTCTTGTTAATATAATCTCTTATGTTATCTTGTGTTTGAATTTGTTGTGTGGATTGATTAATTTCATCAAAGTGACATCTAAACTCTTCTAATATATCTTGCATACTATGTACTTCTCTTTTCTTTTTTGCAGAATGTATTTCTTTAATATAATTATATTTATTTAATCTTTTGGTCTTATTCTTAAGGTTTGATAGATGTTTAGGATTTATGGAATAAGCAAGAAACCTATATGTTTCTAGTGTTATCTTTGTTTTATGATATAGGATAGATCTATATTCCTCATTTAGTTTGTATATCTTATCCCTTATATTCCTTGAAGACAGGTTGTCTTTATTATTTGTGTATAGTGAGACCAGTGTATCCTGTATTATTCTTATATCTTTATCCCATATTTTCATGTTATTATGAAACCATTTGTTTATTTGTCCATATAAATATGCTTTTAGGGCATCCCAAATAAATATATCATGTTTGTCTGATGCTGAGTTTATATTAATTAAGTTTTGTGTCTCTTCTTTTATGAATAATTGAAAATCTTTAAGTTGTGTGAGATATACTGGAATCCTTTTAATTTGGACACTATGGGTGTTATTAATATTAAGTTCAAATATGATAGTATTATGGTCCAAGTTTGGGCAGGATATAATTTTGCTATTGGTCAGGTTATTCATTATCTGTGTGGAAAGAAATATTCTATCAATTCTAGAATATGTTTTGTATCTATTAGAATGGAATGTGTATTGTAATGAGTTATGATCCACAAAATTGTATATGTCTTTGAGTAGGTATAAGTCTATGAAATTTATAAGTTGTTTAGCTTGTGCTGCAATTTTTCTTTTTCCTGAAGTGGTTGCATCTTTAGGGTCTAAAATACAGTTGTAGTCACCTGCCATAATGATATGTCCCTCAGATAGTGAAACTATTTGATTCAATGTTTGTCTAATAGTATTAGTACCAATACCAGGTAACCAATAGTTGTTTATTAATGTATACGGTTTCTTACCCATCTCAATTACAGCCAAGCAATGCAAACCTTTATTGTCTTGGTATGTTTTGATTATTTTGGGTAATGGTAAAGTTTTGTCCACAATATTGCTACACCTCTTTTTTTTTTTTTGTTTATACACTCTGAGCTTACTATATTTGTGTATTTATTTGTATCTAGAAATTTAATAGTATCTTTTGTTAAATGGGTTTCTTGTAAGAATACTATATTAGGTTTATGAAAAGCTAGATTTTTAAATAAATTACTTCTTTTATACGGATTGTTCAAACCATTTATGTTAAGTGACATACCTTTCAACATAGTCATATTATGTAATTGTACCTCAAAGATGTGTTAGTAACATATCAATATCATATGTATAATGTGAAAACTTCTGAAAAAAAATTAATTTTTTCCTAGTAAAAATATTAAATCTCATGTCTTTAGGAAAAAATGTATTCATTGAGCTTTATTCTCTATATTTTCTATATATAAGCTACTCTGGATGTCAAAAAACTTTTTTAAAAAAAGTATTACATACACTCGATAAAAACAAACACCCCAACGCTCCCTGCCTGGAGTTATAACCTCCTAATCTCAATGACATCTGTCACTGAGATCAAACCCTAAACTGTAAAAACAGAGTACAAACTCCACTAATAACATACTTTATATACTTTAAGTTAGAAACATTAAGATAACCAAATTCTTATGAAATCATTAATTGTCCTAATATAGTGTTATCTGGAAGGTTTATACAATCATAGATATCATATCTAATAAGAAACCTGTGTAACCTAACAGATTCAAAATATGACTTACATTCTAAAATAAGGTGAATGTCTAACAGATTATTTAAAAGGACTAAGTAATTTAGCCCACTGCCTTACTAATAACATAGATAACAGAGGTTGTTTGTATAAACAACATTTCTATTAGGTTATCAGATATAATACATTATCCAGGATACAACGTTATTGTTCAAACCATGGTTTGTTTAAATGTAATTCTATTTTGTATTAACAAGTTTTAACTCTCGTTATATCTCTTCCCTTTATTTAACTTATATACATGAACACAAGAGGAAGAGAGAGAGAAAAGAGAGAGGAAAAAAAAAAGTAAAACAAGGCTAACATGTAGTTAGGGTCCTTTGTAAATTGTCATATTTAGAATGACTGTTTAGAAGATGTAAGTGTAATTATAAACAGTATGTCATTTAAATAAACATTGTATTATCCCCAAATGGGATGTAGTCACTATAAACACATGTCTATGCAACCTCTTTCACTGGTGGCAGAATAAGATATCTATTTGCAAATTTCTTTTTAGTATACCACTTTTGCTATTCAGTTTTTTGCTATGCAAACAAACATTCTGAAGTTATATGCATAACCTTACTTATGACACTTAAATATAAAGTTTGCACAAATTTGTGAAGATATAAACTTTAAATATGGTAATCATAATCATAGTAAGCAGTGATACTACAAAGAAAGATGAGGGAGAGAAAAAATATTTTATATATATATATATATATATATATATATATATATATATATATATATATAAACTACCATCAGTATTTACACTTGTAGGGTCTAAGGATAAAGCACATAGATATTTACATTTTAATACTCACACAGTTCTCTCATAACCATCTCCCCTCTCTCTCTCTTACCTCTTTTCTTTTTACATTTTCTTCCTTTATCTGTTCTGTAATCCTTTCTTCAAGTTACAAAAGATGAGGTAATTATGTTATTGTAATATGTAATCTTGTCATCGACCATATAAATGATCATTTTAAGTAAATAACAGTTGATTTAAAACAAAAAAGACTGTTAAACCAAGTTACAGTCAAAATACAGTTCTGTACTTCCTGGAAAAGTGTGTTGCATGGTGATGACATCATCCAGCTGCTTCACATCATCGAGGGAGTACAGAGAGAGAAGAGATGATTCCACAAACTGTAGAATGTTTTCCAAATGAATAATTAGCTCGTGAGAGCACTGCACGAGGTAAGGAGAATGTTCAAAGTTGTCTCCCTTATTTTTTCAGTGGAAAACAGCCAAATTTTAGTAAAAGAAAATGTTTTTATACATGTGAATCAGCATATATCTGTTTCCCATACTAGAAACTGCCAAACTGTCATCAGTAAAAAGTTTTCAAACAAAGCATGAAAGTAATGTAACTTTTCCTACTGCTGTTTTTTGTCATTTAAAAGCACTATGTTTATTTTTAACTGTATATATTCCCTAAAGTTTAGATTAATATATAAATAAGCCTTGTAGTACAAACACATATAACATCTCCCAGCTTCTCAGAGCTAATGTATGCCTTGGCATTTAAACCCATAGATACTACACTACCTTCCCAACATTTACCTATCCTGAACAAATGCATATCATGTACATATTTAATAATTACATTGAGAATTCTTGTTCTACTCTGAGGGTGTAACAGTTTATGCTCAGTGCTGACCAGTATTGTATGATTAGAAGTGAGATGGAAACTGTTATATGACTATGTTATTCTCTATGACTTAAATAAAGTGCAATTAGAAGACAGAAGAAGGCTTTGAATATGTTATGCATTGTAATTACTTTAAGTTTAGAGAGACTTATGTATAATATGCTATCTATACAGGAAATTTTAAATATATGTATATATGTATATATATATATATATATATATATATATATATATATATATATATATATATATATATATATATATTAAAAAAAGTGTTTTCCTTTCTCCCCTCTCCCCTACTCTCCCTTTTTCTTTACTTTATATTTTCCAATGTATCCCTTCATTTTATCTTACATAGAATATTAAATATTTATAACTGTATATATTATAGCTGTGTAAAATTAAAGTGTAATATACAGCTAAGTAGTATCCTATACTATGAAGCAGAAACTGAGGTAATGCATTTTATATGGTAAGCTTACTTATATAAAATGAATACTTAAAGTTGTTGTTGTCTTTCTGCTTTTTCCCGGTTAGGCGTCGCCACAGCTGAACTCCGGTCCGCTAATGATTGGCAGTAGATTTTGATGAACGCTGAGGTGCCAGCTCGGCGTTCAACCTTCAACGAAGGCACGCCCATTTATGCATGTCTTTCGAATGCCCACCCAACCGCAATACTTAGTGTTAATTATAAATACATTGATGGTAGATTAAGTATGTTATATTATATCAAATTAAGTTATGAATGAAACATTGTATATATATATATATATATATATATATATATATATATATATATATATATATGGATCCCCTTCACTACACCCGACATACAACGCCCACACCCAAAACAGCCACCCCAAAAGACCGCCAACACACAATACCGACAAGGCACAAAGGCTAACACCATAACGCCTACATCCAAAACACGACACACAAAACATAAACTACACATTACACACAACTATACATGCACTAACCTTAACCCAAACCCTAACCCTAAGGTCCGACACAACCTTTTGCACTTACCCTACCGCACCTAACCCTAACTCACTTAACCCGCCCTAAAACTACAGTCCCTCACTATCGCACACTTACCTGTCTGCTCTAACACTAAATCCCTCACTCTATACACTTACCGAGTCCGTCGGGTTCTCACCTTGTCGGTCATCTGAGTCATTCGGTCTTCTCCGTCTCCTTCTGTAGAGTGTCGGTCTTCTAGCATTTCGGTGAAGTGAAGGGGATCCATATATATATATATATATATATATATATATATATATATATATATATATGAAAAGCAGTGTAGATTTTACCTTGTATTTATAACATATCAAAACAGACTTGTTAATAAAAGCATAGCCCACAATAATAGTTTGTTTTATAAATAGTCTGTATTTCTCATTTATTCTTTAGTCTCTTTTGTTTTTCAGTAGATTTTCATGTAGTTTTAGGAGCCATTCTTTTTTTTTTAAAAAACAAGTTTATTATTTTTAACATACAAGTAAATATCATAACAATTTTATACAAGTAATTAAAATAGAAATGGTTATAACATTCAATAAAATAACCAAAGTATTTACAAAGACATCCACTACAATCAAATCAATTAATTAAACTAAAATACCATGCCACTGAAGTTAAGATTTTTTTAACAAATTTTGTAAGGTATCCCATATAACATAATAAGATGTTTTTCTAGTAGTTCTTGATTTTATTGTCATCAATTCCATATGGCACACTACAGTCATAACATTTTTAAATTCATTAAAATAAGGAGGTGTATCTGAAATCCAATTTCTGGTTATTATTTTTCTAGCCACAGCTAGAATGGACCATAACAAGGGAAGCTTAACTTTTTTAACACTTTGAGGTACAGGAGTGTTGAATAATATAAGAGATTTAGAAATAATAAAATTATCTGTAAAAAGAGCCTGCAAAAATCATTGATTGACTTCCAATATTCTTTCAATTTTATACAGTCATAAAACATATGTGCCCAATCAGCATTAATTTCTACATTACACCTTTTACATAGATTGTCTTTATTATTTATTTTATTCATCATCAAAGGTGTATAAAAGGATCTATGTAAAAATTTCCAAGTAAAAAGTCTCCAGATAATGGAAGAAGTAGTTTTATAGGCAGATTCCAATATATATTGTTTATCTTGTTGATTTGGTAATTCACCATTAATGGAAGTGAAATAATTCCAATAGGTATCTACATTGTAATAAGTTTCTTCTCTAATAATTTTATGTATGTATGAAAGTTTACCTTTATTTGAAACTTTATGTTGTAAATTTAATATCAAGTAATCAATCAGTGTTGGAATAGATTCTTTAACTGTTATAGACATTAAATCAATTTTATTAATGAGATGTTGTCTAAAGGTCTGAACTTCTAACCAACAAGTTTCTCTCAGATCAAATTCTTGTTTTAAAAGATCTAAATTTTTAACTTTATTATCAGATAGCAACTGATACCAGTACTTTAGATCATTGTCTGTGACTGAATGAGTTCCTTCAGAAGTAGATGACAAAAGCATACCACGTGTATACTTTATAGGGAATATAATAAAATTCCATTCCTTATACTTAGGATGCATGAATATAAAATTACGATAACTAATAATAATGTTTAATGGATAACTAACTATATATTTTGGTGTAATAGGTGAAGTGCAAAATTCTTTTAGTAACCAAAGCATGGAGTTATTTACAATCATATTTTTATGTGTTAAAGAGATTTTCATGAAGTGAACACTAATTAGTTCCCAGTAATCTTTCCATTTTGCAACATATGACTGATCTATTAACAAAGTAATAACTTTTTATAGTAGAAGAGATAGTATATAAGTTAAAGTCTGGAAAAGAAATGCCCCCTTGAGACCAGCTATTGGTATTATTAGGATATATGGGTAGAATTTTTGTTTTATTGTCATTGAATGATAGACTGGACATCATTTGAAATGTTTTAATTGATTCATATAATGACATGAAGGAGGAGTCATTTCCCTTTGTGGTGATAAGAACATCATCCGCAAACAACTGGATTTTGGCTATATTGTCTTTATCCATTTCCAAACCTTCTATTTCTTTATTGTTTCTTATTTCATTTGCCCAGGGTTCCATGATCAAAGTAAATAGTAGAGGAGAGAGAGGACATCCTTGTTTGATTCCTTTTGTAATAGATATTTTATTGGAAATATATGACCCTATTTTGATATATGCATAGGTTTCTTCATATAAATGTTTTAGAAGATTAATAAAATTATGTGAAAAATGTAAGCATTCCAAAATAATAAATAGATAGATCCAGTTAATAGAATCAAAGGCTGCATTAATATCAAGACCAATTAAAGATAGGTTTCTTTTCTTCCTTTGTGAGAAGTCATGTTCATTTTATATTATCAAAAGTACTTCTGTTAGTTATAAATCCTGTCTGGTCTTCGTCTAATAAGTGGGGTAAGAATTTCTTCAATCTTTCTGAGAATATATTCATAAACATCTTATAATTGATATTCAGTAAAGATATTGGTCTGTACGAGGAACAGAATTTTGGGTCTTTATTTGATTTTAAAATAGGGGATATAAATGTATATTTCCAGGATGGGGATATAATATTATCATTTTGGGCCAAATTATATACTTTGTGTAGTAAGGAAATAGCCATTTTGGGCATTATCTTATATATTTTAGGAATAATTCCATCGTTACCTGGAGCTTTGTTTAGTTTAAGCTTACTTACTTGACTTTGCATATTTGATAAAGTAATTTGTTTATCAATAACTTCTATTTGTTGTTTGTTTAGTTTATTATATATATTCTTGTTAATATAATCTCTTATGTTATCTTGTGTTTGAATTTGTTGTGTGGATTGATTAATTTCATCAAAGTGACATCTAAACTCTTCTAATATATCTTGCATACTATGTACTTCTCTTTTCTTTTTTGCAGAATGTATTTCTTTAATATAATTATATTTATTTAATCTTTTGGTCTTATTCTTAAGGTTTGATAGATGTTTAGGATTTATGGAATAAGCAAGAAACCTATATGTTTCTAGTGTTATCTTTGTTTTATGATATAGGATAGATCTATATTCCTCATTTAGTTTGTATATCTTATCCCTTATATTCCTTGAAGACAGGTTGTCTTTATTATTTGTAATATAGTGAGACCAGTGTATCCTGTATTATTCTTATATCTTTATCCCATATTTTCATGTTATTATGAAACCATTTGTTTATTTGTCCATATAAATATGCTTTTAGGGCATCCCAAATAAATATATCATGTTTGTCTGATGCTGAGTTTATATTAATTAAGTTTTGTGTCTCTTCTTATGAATAATTGAAAATCTTTAAGTTGTGTGAGATATACTGGAATCCTTTTAATTTGGACACTATGGGTGTTATTAATATTAAGTTCAAATATGATAGTATTATGGTCCAAGTTTGGGCAGGATATAATTTTGCTATTGGTCAGGTTATTCATTATCTGTGTGGAAAGAAATATTCTATCAATTCTAGAATATGTTTTGTATCTATTAGAATGGAATGTGTATTGTAATGAGTTATGATCCACAAAATTGTATATGTCTTTGAGTAGGTATAAGTCTATGAAATTTATAAGTTGTTTAGCTTGTGCTGCAATTTTCTTTTTCACTGAAGTGGTTTGCATCTTTAGGGTCTAAAATACAGTTGTAGTCACCTGCCATAATGATATGTCCTCAGATAGTGAAACTATTTGATTCAATGTTTGTCTAATAGCATAGTACCAATACCAGGTAACCAATAGTTGTTTATTAATGTATACGGTTTCTTACCCATCTCAATTACAGCCAAGCAATGCAAACCTTTATTGTCTTGGTATGTTTTGATTATTTTGGGTAATGGTAAAGTTTTGTCCACAATATTGCTACACCTCTTTTTTTTTTTGTTTATACACTCTGAGCTTACTATATTTGTGTATTTATTTGTATCTAGAAATTTAATAGTATCTTTTGTTAAATGGGTTTCTTGTAAGAATACTATATTAGGTTTATGAAAAGCTAGATTTTAAATAAATTACTTCTTTATCTGGATTGTTCAAACCATTTATGTTAAGTGACATACCTTTCAACATAGTCATATTATGTAATTGTACCTCAAAGATGTGTTAGTAACATATCAATATCATATGTATAATGTGAAAACTTCTGAAAAAAAATGAATTTGTTCCTAGTAAAAATATTAAATCTCATGTCTTTAGGGAAAAATGTATTCATTGAGCTTTATTCTCTATATTTTCTGTATATAAGCTACTCTGGATGTCAAAAAACTTTTTTAAAAAAAGTATTACATACACTAGATAAAAACAAACACCCCAACGCTCCCTGCCTGGAGTTATAACCTGCCAATCTCAATGACATCTGTCACTGAGATCAAACCCTAAACTGTAAAAACAGAGTACAAACTCCACTAATAACATACTTTATATACTTTAAGTTAGAAACATTAAAATAACCAAATTCTTATGAAATCATTAATTGTCCTAATATAGTGTTATCTGGAAGGTTTATACAATCATATATATCATATCTAATAAGAAACCTGTGTAACCTAACAGATTCAAAATATGATTTACATTCCAAAATAAGGCGAATGTCTAACAGATTATTTAAAAGGACTAAGTAATTTAGCCCACTGCCTTACTAATAACATAGATAACAGAGGTTGTTTGTATAAACAACATTTCTATTAGGTTATCAGATATAATACATTATCCAGGACACAACGTTATTGTTCAAACCATGGTTTGTTTAAATGTAATTCTATTTTGTATTAACATGTTTTAACTCTCGTTATATCTCTTCCCTTTATTTAACTTATATACATGAACACAAGAGGGAAGAGAGAGAGAAAAGAGAGAGAGGAAAAAAAAAGTAAAACAAGGCTAACATGTAGTTAGGATCCTTTGTAAATTGTCATATTTAGAATGACTGTTTAGAAGACGTAAGTGTAATTATAAACAGTATGTCATTTAAATAAACATTGTATTATCCCTAAATGGGATGTAGTCACTATAAATACATGTCTATGCAACCTCTTTCACTAGTGGCAGAATAAGATATCTATTTGCAAAGTTCTTTTTAGTATACCACTTTTGCTATTCAACTTTTTGCTATGCAAACAAACATTCTGAAGTTATATGCATAACCTTACTTATGACAAATATAAAGATTGCACAAATTTGTGAAGATATTAACTTTAAGTATGGTAATCATAATCATAGTATGCAGTGATACTTCAAAGAAAGATGAGGGAGAGAAAAAATATTTTATATATATATATATATATATATATATATATATATATATATATATATATAAACTACCATCAGTATTTACACTTGTAGGGTCTAAGGATAAAGCACATAGATATTTACATTTTAATACTCACACAGTTCTCTCATAACCATCTCCTCTCTCTCTCTCTCACCTCTTTTCTTTTTACATTTTCTTCCTTTATCTGTTCTGTAATCCTTTCTTCAAGTTACAAAAGATGAGGTAATTATGTTATTGTAATATGTAATCTTGTCATCGACCATATAAATGATCATTTTAAGTAAATAACAGTTGATTTAAAACAAAAAAGACTGTTAAACCAAGTTACAGTCAAAATACAGTTCTGTACTTCCTGGAAAAGTGTGTTGCGTGGTGATGATATCATCCAGCTGCTTCACATTGTCGAGGGAGTTCAGAGAGAGAAGAGATGATTCCACAAACTGTAGAATGTTGTCCAAATTAATAATTAGCTCGTGAGAGCACTGCACGAGGTAAGGAGAATGTTCAAAGTTGTCTCCCTTATTTTTTCAGTGGAAAACAGCCGAATTTTAGTAAAAGAAAATGTTTTTATACATGTGAATCAGCATATATCTGTTTCCCATACTAGAAACTGCCAAACTGTCATCAGTAAAAAAGTTTTCAAACAAAGCATGAAAGTAATGTTGTAACTTTTCCTACTGCTGTTTTTTGTCATTTAAAAGCACTATGTTTATTTTTAAATGTATATATTCCCTAAAGTTTAGATTAATATATAAATAAGCCTTGTAGTACAAACACATATAACATCTCCCAGCTTCTCAGAGCTAATGTATGCCTTGGCATTTAAACCCACAGATACTACACTACCTTCCCAACATTTACCTATCCTGAACAAATGCATATCATGTACATATTTAATAATTACATTGAGAATTCTTGTTCTACTCTGAGGGTGTAACAGTTTATGCTCAGTGCTGACCAGTACTGTATGATTAGAAGTGAGATGGAAACTGTTATATGACTATGTTATTCTCTATGACTTAAATAAAGTGCAATTAGAAGACAGAAGAAGGCTTTGAATATGTTATGCATTGTTATTACTTTGAGTTTAGAAAGACTTATGTATAATATGCTATCTATACAGGAAATTTTAAATATATGTATATATATATATATATATATATATATATTAAAAAGTTTTCCTTTCTCCCCTCTCCCCTACTCTCCCTATTTCTTTACTTTATATTTTCCAATGTATCCCTTAATTTTATCTTATATAGAATATTAAATATTTGTAACTGTATATATTATAGCTGTGTGAAATTAAAGTGTAATATACAGCTAAGTAGTATCCTATACTATGAAGCAGAAACTGAGGTAATGCATTTTATATGGTAAGCTTACTTATATAAAATGAATACTTAACGTTGTTGTTGTCTTTCTGCTTTTTCCCGGTTAGGGGTCGCCACAGCAGAACTCCGGTCCGCTAATGATTGGCAGTAGATTTTGATGAACGCTGAGGTGCCAGCTCGGCGTTCAACCTTCAACGAAGGCACGTCCATTTATGCATGTCTTTCGATTGCCCACCCAACCGCAATACTTAGTGTTAATTATAAATATGTTGATGGTAGATTAAGTATGTTATATTATATCAAATTAAGTTATGAATGAAACATTGTATATATATATATATATATATATATATATATATATATATATATATATGAAAAGCAGTGTAGATTTTACCTTGTATTTATAACATATCAAAACAGACTTGTTAATAAAAGCATAGCCCACAATAATAGTTTGTTTTATAAATAGTCTGTATTTCTCATTTATTCTTAAGTCTCTTTTGTTTTTCAGTAGATTTTCATGTAGTTTTAGGAGCCATTCTTTTAAGAGAGAGGTTAGCCCACTCCATCTCTTCTATTTTTTCTAGTAATTTGCGTTTTTTAACATATGTCACAGCAGAATCAAGATCCTCAAACAATGAAGGTCCATCAGGAAGAAAAATCTTCAGCCTTGCTGGAAACAAGAGGTGAGTCTTAATCTGTACCTTTTTCAGTTGTTTAATTAGAGGTAAAAAAAAACTTTCTTTTGGTAATTACCATTGTTGAATTGTCATTATCGAAGCAAATGATAGAGTCATTGTATTTTAAAGGTGATTTTGACCAGGCTGTTTTTAGAATTAAGTCTTCATTTGAAGAAGATAGGAATTTTAGTATGACAGATCTAAGTTGTTTCCTGTTGGTACTATTTCCTGATGTGAGAGACCGATGTGCTCTCTCTATACCAAAAGATAAAGCCTCTGGTAAATCTAGAAATTTTGGCAGCCATGAGATAAGGAAACTTGACATATTGCTTCCTTCTATATTTTCACGAAGACCAAAAATCCTTATATTATTCTGGCGTGATCTATTCTCTAGATCATCCAGTCAATGTTGTAATGAAGTATTTTGTTTAAGCAAAAATTCTTTGTTGTTTTCATTGTCTAGCAATTCTATCCAAGTCTGTTAATGATTCCTCAATACTAGTAATCTGATTGTTTTGCTGTTTTAGATCCTCATGAAGCATATCCATCTGCTTGGTAGCTTTTTCTTTAAAGTTGTCTATTTTACAGTCAATTATATCAGTCTTAGTTGTGAGGTCTTGAATAGTTGTTACTAAAGTCTGTAGTTCCTTTTTATACTGGAATCCTGGTTGTTTGTCTTAGTATAACTCATGTTGAGAACCTCCCAGAAGTGAAGTATTTGTTCAGATGAAGGTTTTGACTGGAAATTATAACCAATTTTGATTTATAAGTAGATATTCCTAAGGAGAATGTTGAATACTATCAAATTCTGCAAAAATAAATCCACTTTTTCTTGATATGAAAAAAATCTCCAGTGAAGATATATTTTCCTTAGTGGAGCTTGTGAAATCTACTGCTACACCATGACCATGCTAGCCACACCCCCCCATATACTTCTTTTATTGTACAACATAAACAGTCAGAAACAGAAGCTAGAGTTTGAAGAGGAAGTAGGCAAAACAATTCTTAACCAAGTTAAAAGAAAATGCATGAAAAACAGAGGCAGAATGAGAAAAGTGCATGAAGTTACACTATTAGTAATAATAAGGAGATATGTGCAAGAATATCTTAGGCACATCATGGAGCCCTAACTGCAGCCCAGATGACAAGGATTCAATTAGCAACATGGGCTGTCAGGGAGCTATACACAGAGAGACATAGACATGAAGGAGCATGTCTTACTTGTCTCTTCCAGAAGGGAGGAAGTTGGAATTGAGCACTCAAGCATACAATTGATTGTGATTTCTGTGATGGAGAGTAGAAAAAACACCACTTGTGCTTTCTGGGAATGCCCATCCCCTCCCCACAAAAGTTGGGGAAGTCTAGCACAGTCGGCCCATCGCATGTCCCATTCTAAAACTGAACATTCAGAAAAGATCGGGCTCAGGTTAAAAAAAAGAAAAGAAAAAATTATGTCCCCTCCTGGATGACCCTAGTCCCTGTTATGGGGAATTAATAACATGAGTCAACAGGAGGGGCTGATGATAAGCAGTCAACAGCATTAAAATATGGCAATAAATATTCATACTTATTACTATAATAACAAATCTGAGTCTTTGGCTTTTCTACTTTATATGTTTCTGTATCCATGTTCAGTTGCTACAGTTTATACCTTGCCTGCAGACAGGGCTACAGCTCTCATGTTTTAGTTTAAAAAGAAAAAATAATCTTCTTTTTAAACTGTAGAAAACTGCTTGCTACAAATACAGCAAATAGTTGCTAGAGTTTATATGCTGCCTGCATCGATCACTATGGTGCTCACATTTTAATTAAAAAAAAAATCTTTTTAAACTGTTGCTAATTGCTTGTTACAAATGCAGCAGTTGCTGCAGTCTATACCCTGCTGGCATTGAGTGTTACAGCACGCAGGCCTTAGTTAAAAAATAAGCCCTGTAGCAAACTGGTTGCTATAGTTTAGACCACACACACAGAGTGAGAGTGCTACAGAACTCAGGTTGATAGCACATGGAATTCCAGTATTTAAAAGTCAGTATTTCATGAAAGAGAGATCAGGACTGACTGCTCATGTCCCATACACTTTGCACCTGGGGCAGTTGCCTCTCTCCCCTTGCTACTCTACTGGTGTGTGTGTGTGTGTGTGTGTGTGTGTGTGTGTGTGTGTGTGTGTGTGTGTCTGTGTCTAGCTCTATATTACAGTAGCCAGATACACTGTTAAGATCATATCCTCTAGTACTGGGGTGGAGCTTAAGAAGATGAACATTGACCAAGTATAACATGTGGCTTTCATGCATCAGGACTGGAGTCATCATGCCCACTGGATACTGTAACACTACAGGAGCAAATACAGGAATCCTACTGTAGCTTGCCATATGAGGAGGTAGTAGATGGCTGATATGCTCTCAGCAGAAATGTCTGCTCCAGGATCCTATATGCAGTGAATCACTCTGCATGCATTGCAAGATGTTTCACATTTCCTGCCATGCTTTCCCCTTCCTCAGGCAAGCTGTACAGCACACGTAACGTCTCCGATGTGAGTAGTGGTCATCTATGTCTGAATCTCTGACCTGCACATCCACTGATTGATGCTAATAGTGATAACCAGGTCAGGAAAGGAGTCCTGAAGGTGATGGGCATTTACATGCCTCTTCGCTATGGTCTTTACTTGCACCTTGGACAGTTCACTTGTGTAGTTTGCATGGGGCTATCATGGCTAGGATGTCTACTATTAAACATAATAATGTCAGACGGTCATCTTGCCCAAGCACCATCATATCAGCTGAGGGAATATCTATGAGTACCTTCTGATGTTAGCACTAATAACAATGCCACTGTATCCTCAGGCTGTGCCATTTGCATGATGTCATTAGATCAAGTACAGATATCCCACTGATGTCAGGCATGTTTTTACTTATAGTGCTACAATCACCAGATTGTGGTGTACAGACTGCTACATGGCAACTGTGTAAATAGCCTATGGGCACTTACATACTTTGTAAAGCAGGTTGTCACTGTTACAGCTCTAATGTCCCTAGAGAACAGATATGCATATATGTTTTGCTGACTAAGCCATCCACACTAAAATGTCAACAGTAATAGAATGTGATAATACTTACCTGGTTACATCCCTTAGACACACCCATGCAGTTGTCCAGCATAGCATCCACATCCAAGCCACTGCTAAGTATGGGGTTCTCTTACCTTCCCCAACAGGAATGCCAAGAATTCCTCCCTCTTTCTGAGATACCTCTGTGATGCTGGTCAACATCCTATCACCAGCCTGTCTCTGGCACTTTCCTGTGCCTTGGACTTGGCATTCAGTGTTCTATTATGGATGCCCACAGCACTGATATGATGGTGGTCCACCTTTTCTGGCCAGCCTGTCTTTAGAACTAACCTTTACCTTGGACTTGGCATGCAATGTCCTATTATGGCTATCCACAGCTCCGATGTTCTGCATCCTTCCCTGCCACACTTTGCCCCAGGAGGTATTATCTGTTTTCCCCCACTCAACAACACACATGTCATGTGTGTACAAGGCCTTTAATAGCAATGTTATCTCCAGTGTGATGAACTTTTCCAGCTGTTTGTCACTTGGTCATATGACAAGTTGTGTACCCCTGTGTGTTATACATGTGGACCAGTGTGTGGATGCATGACTTTCCAAAGCAGGTAACAGCTGTCTCAGTCCTATCCCCTAACACCATTTGGTGGCCACACATCTGTTTATTACTATGCTACCACTATTCAAATACTGTGCCATAGTCATAACGGCAAAGAGCAAGTTACCACTGCTTGATATCCATCAGCATTCTGCTGATATCACAAGCTGTGACTTATGTACAGGAAGCCTCATATCCCTACTAGCATATATGGTATGCTGTTGCAACCTGTATTCATCAGGGCAGTAACTTCCCCGTTCCCTGTCAGGGTGGTCAAACCCATCCACCCCCAGAAGAACTGCAACCAGAGCTGACCTTGCACTGCATTCTCTGTCAAGGTGATTCCCCTCCAGAGCTGGACAGCAATTTGTCCTGACCTTGTACTCTGAAGCCCATCAAGGTGTCCCCCTACCAGCAGGGTTGCAACTTCTCCTGACCTTGTAATATGTTCCTGTCTGGATGAGTTCCTCCGACAACATGTCAGTTTGCTTTCATGCCTTGTATATGTCACCTCAAAAAGAAACAGAAGAAGTCCAGAGTCCCTTTTGTTGAAACAGAGCCTTTTTAATATAAAGCCTTTACACAAAACAAGAAACAAAACAGTCCAGTAAAAGTGTACACCAACTAATAACCAGATAAAATGCATGCCAACTGATAAGCGCTTTCGTCTTGTACAACGTTTAAGACTTCATTAGACATTATCACCACACGTTTAAATCCCCCTCTTCTAACTGACATCAGTCCATATTTCAGCCAATCATAACTCATAAATACTGCCACATCTCTCTTTGTTTTATCTAATTATTAAAACAATCAAAGGCATATCAGTTTACCTACATGTCAGTATACTCTGACACCCACTATTTTCCTACTCATAAGATACATGTCATAATGCATTCTTCTGCAATATGGCGCTTTCATTTTTTATCACACTATGATGGGGCTTGTGACACAGTTATTATGCTAATGAGTTGATTTAGCATGATTGCCTCTGAATCGCTGCTATAATACAATACATTATCAACCACAATCAGCAATGGCATACTCTTGGCTGCCCATGTTCAAGCTGGGAGGTCATATGTACAATACATGCTGTCCATGCTGGAGATAGTTTCCATTGCACAACCTTACTGCGCGATGACTTTCATTGTACAACATTTAATCATGTGGCCATGCATATTACAGATAACCAGCCAAGCTACAACTTTCACTGTGTAAAACCTTAACCTTCCTACAGTGGAGGCCCATGGGATATATGCAATAACATTTTAAGGACATACAGTATTTCAGCAACATGGATTATGAATGTCCATGACTTCTTACTTTTTACTTTTTAAGTCTTTAAGGGTACATTCAGGCCCCCACTAGTTGTGGATAGAGGTAGCTCTTAAATGCTTTATCCCACGCATGGGTCCCCTCAAGTTATATATTGTATGATTCCAGTTAGTCTCATTAGGGGTAATATATAATTATCAACCATGGGATGGATAAGGCTGATCCATAACCAAATGGGACAGTTTTTTTCAAGCACAAAAAGGGAAAGTGGCTAGGCTTAAAATTGCCCGCAAGGGCAGCTAGCCTAGTACCTACCTATGAACCTATATGACTTTTCTCCTTGTTCTACCTGTTGAAGGAACATGACCTCTTCAGGCATCATTGTTCAGATGGGCTGTTTCACCTGCTGCATAGAGACTGCATGGATCATCTGCTGTGGCTGTATGACAACCCCTTCTGGAAAATCGATGACACCTGCTTTCAAGGGTGCTGAGTAATTCCACTAGCATCATCTACTCTGGCAAGCAGTGCAGGCAAATATATAGAGATATCACCTGGACCTATTTCATGAGGTGACAAGAATGGTAAGCATTTTGTACTTGGTCTGATACTGTACAGGCTGCCTATTACACAGAAACTTTGTTAATATGCACTTTATTTGTACATGGACCTGGTTAATACATGGTAAAGCCTTACCTCCCGCGGTCATGAAATTAGTACATGGAAATCATTAAAACATGGTACATTGGTATGTACTTGAATGGCAAAAAGTTACTGAGACTTTGGCTGATGCTCCAGAATTAGTAGTGGCACTATAGAAGTACCTAATGTATTATTATCTATGTGGTTAGGTGGATGAATGAATTTCCTTTCCGACTAAAAGGTAGGATTTCTTCTGCAATTTAACAGCAATACTGGTGAGACATATAGTAATATTTCAGTAACATTTCATTTACTCCAGTTACTTGAGCTTGATTAATATACCCAAGTAATGGAGAGAAGCAAACACAAATGAAATTATACCTTTGATGAAAAATTAGCCACCGTGGAACGGATTCATAATGGCGAATCCCAAGCCAAAGTACTTTATTCTTTTGAATTGCCATTTTATTTAATGTTACATTTTATTTTTAAATAATTAAAATAACATTTTTGGCAAACTTTTTTGTGGTTTTCAGTGACTGCGTGTTTAATTATGTGTTCACAATTGAAATTTGTGTAGTCTCGGTTGCTTAGTGTCTGCTGAAATGCATTGGAATTGAATTTCTCCCAGTGATTTTCAGCATCCACGTGTTTTGTTACCTAGCTCTAGATTTTAATGCCATTTTGTTTGCACGTGGCATTATTATGCGGTCTCAAAAATGTTTACTCCCTGCCACAGCATAGTAACAAACTCTGCAGTACCTATGATACAGTTGCCTTCTCTTGTGAGGGATATGTAACACTGATTACTGTTTTATGTTTTACAACAGCACAGGAGATTAAGTCCAATCAGATGACGTGCCAAAGGATATGTGACATGCTGCTCAGGCACTGGGGTACTTGTAGTTTACTGCTGTCTCCACTTGTATTATATTAACAAATTGTCATAAGCATGTAATAATATGTGGTAGTTTTCTTTCTGTTTTTCTACTTTTTTATTTTCTCATTCAACAGGGTCAGCTTTAGTGCAGGTTGAAGTGAGATGGTGTCCACCTAGCCCTTCACCAGATGTCATGCTTGCTGCTGGGTACCCATCAGTGCCCATGCTAGCTGAGGGTAACCTAGAGAGCTTGCTGGTGGCCTCCACAGTCACATCTTTGGAGGGAGTCAAAGAATCCTCCTTTAACAGTAGTTTGAAAAGGGTTCTCCTTCATCATCTAGTGGTAAGTAGAACAGCTGATGAGGACTTAGCTGAACCAGTACTAGATGCCTACACTGGTGCCATGAAGTGTCATCTTGTGGGGTGAAATACTGAGCCTCATTGTCTGCTGGCCCCATCCACTGGATCACCAGAAGTATTATCTTATCATGAAGTGACCTGTGGAGGTGACTGACATCTGGATGGGATGGGTTCACCTTTGGACAGGTCAGGCAGGCCCTTCAAACCACAACCTATCCCCCATCATTGTGTTCCCATTCCTTATGTATTATACCTCTATTCCCTGTTTTTTTCAGTTCATTCTGCCCCATCACAAGTAATCAACCCTCTTTCAGTCTGTAACTCTATACTGTCAACCCCCCTTGTGTTAATATCTCCCCTATCATGTTTGTATGTGTTGTGCATTTGTATACTCTCCTTCACTTGACTTTTACCTTGCTGTCTTCCCCTCTGCACCCTTTAATAAATAGAAAATATCCTTGTCCCTTACCTGCTTTCAGTTCATGTTGGCCTTATTTTGTTCTTCTTATTGCTCTGTCTCATTTCTGATTTCTTCTCTTCCCCCCCCCCATTTAAATAATAAATTAATTTGGCTCTTTCTTGTGGTGGCTTTGTATGGACTGCTTGAATTATTACTACCATTATTGCAGCTGCCACTTTTTACCATGTGATCCTTTTCGTGGTATAGTAGCACTATGCCAGTATACCGGCGAACCAAATCAGCACTGAGCCACTCTGTGTAACATGCCCTGCCTTATTTTGTTGCAGCACAATGGCATTCTGCATCTTTATGAATACTTTTTATATTTAAAACCTTACAAGGTCATACACAGTTTCTATTCACTGGCTAATAATGCTGGAGGTAAGCACAGTTTTCTGAAAATATCATTTAAAATGCAAGCTGCCACACACTCTGTCTCCCTCACAAGTATTCAAATTAACATCTGTTTCTGTAGCAACTTAAATGTAAATTATAATGAAGTGTTAATACAGGCAAAATTAATTTTTAAAAAAAGCTTACTGCCACCTCTGATAGCTAATTTCAGTCTATTGAATGATTAAGACCCACAAAATCATATTCCAGTCCACACATCTATTTAAAAATACCTTATGCAGATATATGTTTCAAAGTCCAACAGGCATCAGTCATAACTGCTGCAAATGGCCAATTTAAACAGACAGCCTATGTATGAGCCAAAAATAAATGAGTATTTATGCTTATGACATCATGTCAATTCTTATGTCATAAATCCTATAAATAACTGTCATTGGAGATGAGGGCAAAGCAGTAGAAATGTAGTCTTCAATCCACAGCACAGAGAACACAATTGTGATTTATGTTTTTTTTTTTTCACGAACAAGAACAGCAACTCTCAAAATGAAAAAAAAAATCAGTTATCTGTCACAATGCATGCAGCGTTTTCATGTTCTAATCAAAATAGTCATGCAAGGTTGATTGTGTCCCCATTGATATATTCATATTTAGCATAGTCCTGAAGGAAGAGCTACATCCTTTGAGTTTGCACATTAAGGGTTCTTTGCCTCTATGGAAGCTTTGCAGTGGTGCTGGGAAAAAACAGTGTATGGTTGTGAAAGATGGAGATAAACCACATTAACTAATTCAGTGCACAAAAATAGTGCATTACGTTAGTTTTAACTGTACAACTTCTAACTGTTTCTGATGTTGAATACTTTTCCTACTATCAATGCTGGCATAAAGAGTTCTGACAATGACTGTTAATTGATAGGAGATGCCTATCCACTCAGTATTCTTTATGCGCACTGGTTGTATCCGACAAGACTGGCAGCATGCATTAGGTACAATGGAAACTTTAGCAGCAGTCTTACAGTGCAAAAGTGCACTTTTTTAACATGCTCACAGTTGGGGACATTCGCCATCTCTGTGGTACATCAGTCAGAGCTGATTATAGTAAGAAACGTCACAGTGAAGTGATACTTTCCCATTGCAAACTATTCAGACTCTAACTCATCCCGCTGCACTTTCATGCATATTATATAAACAGTCTCATGGAGCTAAAGCTGAGATCATTATACAGTATGGACTCCTCTAAATGCTTTCTTAGAGAAAATGACTGCAAATTTTGTGTTTTGTAAATCAATAAAATATTCTGAACAAGTAAAGAGAAACTGGTGTTGCCTTTGATGTGTTTATAAAATTAAACATTATTTCAGACACACACACACACGCACACTAGGGTTACCACCTGTTCCACTTTGCGAGGGACAGTCCCTCTTTGGGCAGTTGTGTCCTGACAAAAAATTGTAAAAATGGCAAATGTCCTGAGATTTTAGGACAAAATGATTTCCTATATTTTATGTAATAGTTGCATAAAACAGTTATTCTGTATCTAAAATACCTAAATGTTATAAGAAACAGAATAAGCAACTAAAATGCTACAAGAATAAGCTTTTCTTTAGGCAAAAAATTTAAGTTCTAACTTTTGTACTGACCGTGGGTATGTGTCGGCCTGTAAAATCTGATGTTTGTACCAAAAATGTCCCACTTTGGCCATTTGAAAAGGTGGCAACCCTAACACACACACACACACACACACACACACACACACACACACACACACACACACACACACACACACACACACACACACACACACACACACACACACATATATATATTTTTTCTACCTTGGCAAACTTAGTTGCTGAAGACTGTAATCCTTTTAGCAAGGTTCTTTATGGCTTGCAGACCTTTATTTTTTGTTGAATGTTCTCTGTATTGGGTAGACCTCTGCTGTTGAACTGTAGAAGTTGCTTCCAGCTATCCATGCAGTTTCAATACCCTTTCCTTCCATATCACCTTTTTAATCTGCATGATACCAAACTCTGTATGCATCATCTCATTACTCCAAGTAAATTACTGGTATTTCAAACAGCACGTTAAAACATCAAAGGTTCAGATATCCTGCTGTCTGAGTATTACTGGCTGTGAAAAAGATGCAGACTTGCATTTGTGCACAAGACGACAGCAATGTTGTATCATCAGCAGCATTAACTGGACAAACACACACACGCACACACACACACACACACACACACACACACACACACACACACACACACACACACACACACACACACACACACACACACAAAAACAATTGCTTAGATCACCCCACCAGCACTTACCACTTACTTTCCTGAATATACGAAATGTGCGTTAACTGAACACAAAACAAGTAAAAGGTATCAAACATGTGTACTGGTCTTTTACTAAGGGAAGGGGTTAATAGCGGTGTCCACACAAGATTTAGAAGAGATTTTAGAGCAGGAGACAATCCCATATTCAGGATCCCTGTTCCAAAGGTTTAGGGCTTACATAGGTTTGTAGACAATATCACTCAAACTTCTTACCAAGGCTATGCATCACTACAGTTTTCCCCCTTCTCTGGAATTTTGTATGCTATCAAACTGCCTCACTGCACGACATGTTTTGCTTGACTGAAATCTCACAATATTTTCTTTAGGGAGATATCATCTTGGCTCTTATGTCATCTTAACCACTGTATTTTAAGGATTTTAGACCAGGAAAAACCCACATGCAGAGCTGTAGCTTGGTCATTTAGCACCCTGAATAATCCCAAGTGTGGTGTCCCCCCACAATCTGACCAAAAAAAAGGCCTTGCACTTCTGTAACTATAGCAAAGATATTATTCTAGCTACATTTACAAGCATTTAAGCACACTACAGACAACTAAACACGTTCATTTATTTCTGCGGCTGCAGTAAAATCCATAGCTGCTTAGCTGAATGCTATTACTGCACTTGCTCCAGATCCACTGCTCACCTGATGTGCCCGATCATGCCCTCCAAAAGTTTGGCCTATGTTAGCTACAGACTTCTCTCATCCAAGCTGGGGTGCTGTCACACTGCAAGGGCAGTTTGTAGCCATGTGTTCTTACCCACAAACCAGGGCAGAAGTGTGGTTAGGGTGGTATGAGGGGTGCAGCTGCCCCGGGTGAAGAGTGTCAGGCAGCATGATCAGCAGCGTACCACTCACCTGCCCAGATTTTTGCCTCATATTCTTGGTCTGTTCCTAACAAAATGTGTGATTTTCTGGCAAGTCACTGAGGACTGAAGTTACTAAATAATGACAGACATTTGAGTTTTTGACTTTATAGCCTTCAAAAATGCATGTAAGGGACAAAATCTGTTACTCTAGCTACTTTCTAAGTTGATAACAGCAATATTTAAAATCTGCCCCTATATTTGGGCCTTTGAACAGATTTCTTGCACTAAGAGGTTGACAGGTATGATTGACAGATTTCAATCGGGTGGGAGTATACTACCAGTGTTCAGAAATTAATGCCTATACTGCATTCACAGTCAGTGGTGAAGTGCGTTTCTGCTCCATGTGTGGTATTTAAACTGCAACAAGCCACGTCTTATATTTGTAGCAACTCATTTGATAAAGTTTGCAAATGAGGAACCTATTTTTTGCTTTTTGAGTTGGGGGGCACAGTCACCAGACCAGGAGCTGCACGAGGCACCACAATTCCTAGGTACAGTTCTGCTCTGAGGTTATAATCTTATTCATTGTCTAAGGATTCACAGCTGTTTCACTGTGTTCGCTCATGTACAGCTGAATTTTCTTCCTCCCTCTTGGACTATAAACTTACTAAGTAAAGCTGTGACCAGAGATGGTTGAGAGAAATTTCAGTATGTATAAAGAGCTCACTGATTCCAACTTTTTTTGAAAAACAACTAACAAGTACTATTTTGCAGAACAGGAGGAAGGGATTTATTGCAGTCAAACTAGAATATGAAAAAAGCAATAAATAAATATTGTGTACCTTTAAGAAAATTTAAGACATGATTCAGACATTCTAAAAGTTAATAATTCTGAGTAATGCCCTTCCACCTACATGCAGAGATGGTAGAGAATAATATTCACCTTTTGAGAACCTATTGTGCATTGCAGGAAATAAACAGCTTAGGCAAAAACAATAAAATGATAGTATTAGTTCCATCTCATCAGATTATTTTGGGTTACAACAAAATAAAACAATAGAAACAGCTGCTTAGAATGCTGCAGGAGCAATAGCATGCCAAAGAACGTCAAGATTAAGACAAAAATACATGTTTCACTTTCTGGCAGTAGCATTCCCATAAGAAGAAGGAAGAGCACATTACCTTTCAGGTGGGTTGCATGCATGTGTGCGTGCCTATGTGTGTATATGTAGGTGCATATGTGTGTGTGTATATATATATATATATATATATATATATATATATATATATATATATATATATACATACGTACATATGTATACTTTTTTTATTTCTACACACATATGCGCACATGAGCACATACACAAACATTTATAAACACATTCACTAATTGTTGTTGGAATACAACTTATTTAAAATGAAAATGTAGTAGGGATTTTTATTGAATAATGTGTATTTCAAATTTAGTTCAGTATGGGAAGGGAGGCAGTGGGACTAAAACAGAGTAGGTTAAATGGTGTACCTTTTGATCATTGAATACCAGGATTAAGGAAGTTTCCCTTTTTTTGGTATTGTCCAGTGCAAGAGTTAGTATGCAGAGTTAGCATGCATATACACACTTGTCTGTACACCCACGAGTATGTGTGCGTGTGTGTGTACACACACACACACACACACACACACACACATACATATAAAATCTTTCACATATGTATATATACATTTCTTTATATAAATATATATTTTTCTTTCTTTTTATATATATATATGTATATATATATATATATATATATATATATATATATATATATATATACATATATGTATGTATGTATACAGAGAGAGATGGGGAGTCCCCATTTAAGTGTAAGGGGTAAATGATTTTGTAAATCATGCATAACTACCATTTTTAATGGTTTAATAGCCTGAATGATATGGTGAAGAAAAATCTGATCTTTTCTATTTAAAACTTGGTATATTTTTAGTTTGTGTTCTGCAGGATGGCTACTAAACCAGTGCTTCAGGTTTAAGTTTCCCCAGAAGTCTGCTAAATTTGACACATCTTGAAAGTACAAAACAAAATGACTGACACCTTAGCATGTCACTGAGGTTGTAAGATTGCTCTTTCCACACAGTACTGAAAGTCATTGGTTTCCCTGCCATTCTGCGTTACTCTGCATAAAATGTTCTTTCTTCTGTTAGGAGGGTTAGCAGCCTATGCAACACCTTTGCGTACCACTAGGTAAGCTGCTAAAACGATCTGTACCACTGAGCTCTCAGCCAGTGCTGTTGGTAAAGGAAAAGAACGCCATGTATTTTTGCAGTACAGGCTTGTTAAAGCTATTATATCTTGATAAGTATAGCTTTCTTACCTATAAGCAGTCTGTCTTTCTCTGAAAAATTAAGCATTTAAGCTTAGTGATACTTTTTCTTTCACTGAAGACTGACCCATACTGACAACTCAAGCTGCTGATGTAGAAAAATGATCCTATCTCCTATCAGTCATGCATCCAAGTCTTTCCCTTCCCATACTGAACACTGATAAAGTGTTCTCAAGGTGTTTATAGCTGCTGACTCTTCTATTATTTTCTCTATAATTATATATGTAATGCTTACCTAGCAGTTGGGTGATGAAGCTAATTGTTTCTGCTGCACGGAAACATTCCTGGCTCAGGTTTGTCCCATTCCTTTTGACCTTACTCCTCTCTGACTCCATCTGGTCCCCATGTCCTACCCCAAAATTCCACACACCCCACCTACTCCACATTTATCTTATCCATCTCCACCCACCTAGTCAATCTTAGCCAATCAACATTAATCTTGTGCAGCACTCTTCATTTTAGTTAGCTAACACTCAGGCTATCCATTCAGCTTCCCTAGTTAACAATATGCTTTCTTCTCCTTACTACACCCTCTAGCCTCTCATTGTAGATATCTGTCAGAGTGTATTCCAGAGCTAACTTTCACCTACAACTTAGCATACTTGCATATGTCTTATCATTACTCTCGTCCAAATGTTGCCCTTCCCAAAATGAACGCATTTGCATTACCTTCATTTTTCTTCCTGTCACTATGTCACCTAACATCCTGTCTCTCACCAGTTTTAACCAGTTTTATTTCTCACACAAGTACACACAGTCCACAACATTGCACTCCCTATCATCGTGTCATAATCACCACACCTTTATTGCTACACAAACCCAACTCCTTTAAAATTAGATACCTGAATTACAGCCCCATTCTCCAAAAAGTTGGCATAATAAATGAGCATAAATTCAAAAGACTGTACTTAATCATCATTTCCTAAAACCATTTAACATTAATGGTGACATCTATCCTAATCAGGCCCCAATAAAGAACCATAAAACTCAGTCTGCTCCCCAAAGTTATCCAATTTCTCTCTCTTCCCCTCCCTTAAAAATGATCTAGTTTACTGTTCTTAAACATAAATGCACAAAGACTCCATTACAAATTAGCTGACCTCCATGCTTTAATGCCTTCTTTTCCTCTGACTTTCTAACGGAAACTGAAACTTGGCTCACACAAGATATGAAAGATGAAGACATTATGCTCCATACGGGAGGGTTTACCATAATACAGACACAAGGTTAGGGATTAATTCTGACCTTTGGTTATGGACTAGACTTTTAATACTTGTTGGCTAATAGCCTAGGATTCATCTGTGAACCCATGAATAACATCCTTAGACTTGACAGAAGAAATAAAATGGGAAGAGGTGGGGTCATCACCCAAAAAACACTGTCAACCTCACTCTTCCTCCACTTATTCTCCCCATATCTGGCAATTTCTAAGTACTGATATCACTTTTAAAAACAAGTAAGCATAATATAATGTGCAGAATAGCCTAATAAATACCTCCAGGTAACAATAGCCAAACGGCAGAAGATTTTCTCCGCTGGATAAATCACAGTATCCCCCATGAAACAATTATTCTTGGTGATCTAAAAAATCGAGTAGCACATTATTAACTCAGACTCCTCTGCAAACTCTATAAATATTTACAATTTGACTTACCTAATCACCTCACCCACTAGACTCAATGAAAGTAGTAAAAGGCATTCTACAGTAGAGTGGATCCTCTCCTCTCAGCCAAACTGTATGAGCATGTTAGGTTGCCTACCTGATAGGCTTCCAAATTTTATCATATGACAATGTAAAGAAAACAATCCTATTCTACCAGGTATGCAATCCTAATTCATTTAACAAGGATACCTTTATCTCTCACCTATCCCTTATGAATTGGACCAAACATAAGACTTTGCCTGTGGACGAAGCAGTCACGTACTTAAATACAACTTTTTTCAATAATCTTGCTCTTATTCAAACACACATAATTAATTCAAGCCATGCACCTTGAAGAGATAAAGCCTGAAAATAACATTGCAGTAAACACAAACCATCTTATAGATTTTTGGATGACATAGAAATTGTGCTAAAAAACAAATTAAATCAGCCAAACAATCTTATTCTGTCAGTCTTCAGCATAAATATCTAAACAATCCCAAACTGTGTGGGCCAAAACAAGTAATAAACTCCACCCCAACCACACCATCACACATCCCCCAAACACAAACAGCACTATTGATAGAATGTCTACTCAGTTCAATAACCACTTTGGCAAAACAGTACATATCTTACTCAAAGATAACCCAGCTAATACCTTCACCCTACCAAGCTGCACTGAAAACAATTCTCCTTCTTTCAAGTTTGAACCAGTCCAAATGGCTACCATTAAATGACATCTTTACAACCTGAAGACCTCCACCATAGGCATTGATAATCTACCAGGTGCATATATTGAAAAGGCAGCAGATGTCCTTACTTACCATATTTCCATCCTGACAAATCTGCCAATGATAGAGAACTATGTTCCCTCATTCAGGAAAAAAACTTTTATCATTCCCCTGCACAAAGGTTGAAATTGCACTGAATTCTCCAACTATAAATCTGTATTGATTCTACTTCCTCTTTATAAGGTTATTGAAAAATTTACTTGTTCTGAACTTTTCATAGGTTCATATGTTGTTACTTGGCTAATGACCACTAAGGCCATTACAAGCCTAGCCATGCACCCCAAACCATTTGGGTCCCAACAGCATAGTAGGGGGCATGTTAGTAGGCAGGTAGCTAAGGATTTGTAGGGGTGGTGTTAGTTAGGATAACATTTTTCTTATTGATGACCTCTGTCCATAAGGGTCATGGGGGCCAGGTTTTGTTTAAATAGGATCAGGGATGAGCTCTATTTTACATGGCTAGGGACCCTATTCCATAGTGTGGGGACCCTTTGAGATGCATATCTGTCTTTCCAGGATGTTCTGTTTATTTCACAAGTGACGTTCAGATCCCTGATCTACTGTTTCTGGAGCTGTTTGTTTTTCGCACGTGCAACAGATTAATCAGGGCTTGGTCTGAGTTAGTAACTTACTACTCAATTTTTAGATCAATGCCAGGCAAAGATCTCCTCTCAGCATCCTGTAGGAGATTGAATATAGAGAAAGAGGCTTTAGGTGATCAATGTTGTCCAGCATATTTATGCCCTGAATTCTCCTGGTGAGAAACCTTTGTGGGCATTCCAACTGTTGCAAGTTTCTGGTTAGATACAAGCCAAAGGGGATATTGTACTCAATAATAGGTCTGATAAGGGCCAAGTATAGTGGTACTGTAACTTTTTTGAACTAGGATGGCATACCCTTACCTATAAGTTGGGTGACATAGAATGGTTTTCTTATTATCCAAGCTAAAAGTTGGTCAAAGGCAAGATTGCTGTCTACGTATGTTCCGTGATCCCTTACTACTGTGTCAGCTCCTATGGGCATTTATCAATGGAGTAATTAACTTGCATTGGGAGTTTTCCAAAGGGCATTATAATGCATTTTCTGGCATTGAGTTTTAGACCATCGCTTTGGCACCAGTCATTTGTCTGTGTTACACCCACTTGCAAGATGCTTGTGTCTTGGAGGGAATCTATGATAGCTCCCAATTTACAGTCATCTGTAAACTTGGTGAGCCAGGGGCCTTGAATGTTAGCTTTGACTTCTGAGAAGTAGATGCCAAACAGGAGCAGTCCCAGCATGCAGCCCTGGATATTACGCTGTGACCAGTCTCTTGGTGGAGTGTTCTCACTGATCCTGACTTCTTGGATTCTATCTGTAGCCAGCCAGCAATCCAATGAGTTACATAAAGGTTTATGCCTAGCTCGGAGAGCTAGTCAACAATTTCTTAGTGGGGTATTGTAACAAATGCCTTAGCCAGGTTAAGATACACAGTATGCATGGCTTTACCCTCATCCATTGCATTGGTGCCGCTCTCAAAGGAGTCTACCAGATTAAGAAGGCATGACCCCCCCCTTAACAAAGCCAAATTGGGATGGCTCCACTGTCTGTAGGTTGCTAATGTCCTTCTTTATCATTTCCATGATGATTTGTTCCATGGCTTTGCATATTATGCTTGTTATACTGATGGGTCTATAGTCCCCTGGGTCAGCTGATGATCTGCCCTTGTGAAAGGGAATGAATGTTTGGTCCTCCACTCACCTGGAACATAGCCTGCTTCCTCTGGTTGTAGTTAAAGAGTGTCTCAAACGGTCCTAAGAGGTTGTGTTTTAGACTGTTCTGGGGGCAACTGGGGAATGTTGTCGGGACCATGGAGGTGGTATTCTTGGCCTTAGCGAGTGCTACCAGCATCTGGCCCTTGTGGTTAGCTGGTTGAAGTATGATTTCACCTGGCGGAGCTTGGGGTGAATGGAGGGTTAAGTTTGGAATTAATTTCTCAGCCAGCAGATTTGCTAAGTCACCCTGATCGGAGTAGGTGGTACCATTCACCACCAGTTCAGCACACTGCTGTGTGTTACCTCTAAGGTTCTGGATGTAGCTGAAGAAGGCCTTCTGATCTTCTGATTGCCCTTAGCCTGCAAAGCTACCCTGACCTCAGAGTTAGACTTGTTGGACTTAATTAGGTCTCCTAGTTTCTTGTGTAGTTGTATAAGAGAACACTTGTCTTTAAGGGAGTTGCTTTTCTTGATTCTGACCATGAGTTTTCTTCCTTTATTATTTACCCTGTTTAGGTGAAGATTTCACAAGTGAAGGTTTCTTTTTAGTGTTTGCTTTTGGTCTATTTCTGGTAGGTATGGCAGCCTCTATGCAGCCATTCACATGTTTGTATAGTGACAATGTGAATTTTCATAAACTATCACTTAATAGAATGTAATTTTCCATTGAATAACACCTAATTATTAATGGTTTACCGGGATTTTCTGGGTTGAGTTTTACTTCAAATAAGGCAGTTTAGTGATGTGACCTCACTAATGAGGACATGACATGGGGGAAGGGGGGTGCAATGCTTTCCCATATTGGTGAGTACCAGATCCAGTATGCTTGATCCACTGGTTGGAGCTTGCACTATCTGTTCCAAGGTGTTTTCTTTTAATAAAGGTGTAGGAATCATTATGCCTGTGAGTTTGAGACAGTGTATGTTTCCCAGTCTATAGAGGGATTGTTAAAGTCATCCATGAATAGGGTGTTTGGGTGAATGGTGAGCACCTCTAGTGTGCACCTCTCTTATGTAAGACTCGTGGAACTCTAGATGCATAGATGGTGACCTGTACTTAGCCATGATATGGTTGAGGTTCCTTACCTAGGGTGAATTGCATGTGGATGAGATACACTGTTTCATCCTGTTTAACCAACCTGGAGGAATGTTTGTTGCTAACATAGATCAAAACACCTCCACCTTTGGCCCTAGTCTGAGCTGTTATTTTTTTGTTTTATCAATATGGTTTGTTCACTCTATGCTATTGTTGGTCTAAATGTACAGAAAGCATAGTTGTCCACATTCTCTAGAACAAGTAGGGCTTGAAAGGTGTGAATATTTTTTTGTTTTGGCACCTAGTATTGAGCAGTAACACCTTTAGGTTGCTTCTAGACTTTTTCAATATGTTGGCAGTTTTGTCTTTTTGGCCTTGGCATTGCCTAAAAAGGCTCTCAGGGGCCTGGATGAAGTTTTAGCCAATATCCAAAAGCCTTTGGAGGAGACAGGAACAACCCATCCCTGGCAAAGCAGCATGATCTTTTGACCATGTTCTCCCTTGCTGACAGATATTGTATTCCCCTGGAGTGATATTAAAACTACCTTAGCAACAGTAACAAAAATGTTCTTTCTCAAACTCAGCATTTTTCTGTCCTCACCATAGCAAAAGCACTGCTCTCAAGACAAACAGAAAGCAGCTCTGGATAAAGTGCCCCTGAAAAGCAAAGCAACAAATCCAATAAAAGAAACTTCAGAGGCACTCCATGACAATCGGAGCTGACCTGATAAAAAACAGTTTATTCACAGAAAGACCACAATGCAATGGCTATTGCATTGTGCTGAAAAACACTGCTCTCCGCATTTTCACTAACACCATAACATTTCGCAGAAATACAGGTAACTTTGTTTCTTCATTTTCCCTAGACCTATTCAAACCCTTTAGTATAGCTTTCCATCAAAAATTAGTTACCATACTCTCTTCTTTAGGACTTGATTGCATATCCCACTTAGGCTACAGAGCTAGTGACCAAATATGCAAGAAGCTGTAAATGGCAAAACAAATACTGCACATTTACCTCCATCTCTGTTGGTGTTCCTCAAGGATCAATACTAGACTCATCACTGTTTAACATCTATATAAATGTCTCGACACTGGAACCAAGCATGCCAAGCATGCCAGTATAGAACAATACTCAAATGACTATCTTTATCTGCTCAGCTGCAGACATACTGTACCATCAGCAGGTCACTCAACAGTCCTTCTCTTTTATTAAGTCATGGTTACAAACCTCCAACCTAATCCTAAATGCAAAGAAAACCAAGTTAATGCTATTCTTGCCAAAATATTACCAAAACAAAATGAAACATTTAGCACTACATCAAAAGACAATACTCCAATTCGGTTTACTATTATAGCACCGAAATTAACCACAGCGAATTGCTATAATGTTGAACCATATACACAAAAATCAAAATGTAGAACACAAAATACTTTGAAAGAAATGACTGTAAATGTTGAATTCAACATTTATGAACAGTCACCACACTTCTGGGAACAGCATCACTGTGAGTTGAACCCCCCCATGTGGGAAGCTGCACCCCTCACACCCACTGTTACTTATATATATAAACTCTGTGATTGCACTATAGTGAGTGAAAGGGTACATTTCCCAATACCCACTATAGTGCAATCTGCATCCCAGTGTTGAAACTCACAACAGCGAATGCTGTTATGCATTCGCTGTTGTGGGTTTCGACATTGTAGCATTCGCCTTTTTGTAGTGCGAAACTGCCGTTTCTCACTAATGAAAATCGCATAAAGTGGAATCGTCTAAATAATAGTAAACCCTACAATTCATATAGTATGACAGACTAAATTTCTAGTTGTTACTATAGATGAACATCTAAAATTTGAGCATCATACTCTTCAAGCCATTAAGAAGACACACCAAAAACTGGATGCACTTTACTAAGCTACTCCATATCACTCAAAATCAATCTTCTCCTATCACTTTTTTATACAGCTTTCAATCTTACTAACTTGCACTCTAAATATATGAAGAAACTGGATGCGTGCTATGACTAGATAGCTAAATTCATAATTAACCTACTATCCAGAACACATCTGTCCTTAAACAGTTATGCATTGGATTGGGTTTCTACAACCTCCCACCTGCACACAACTTATTATGAACACAACCTAATGTATAAACCTGAAATGTTTTCAAATTTTTACGCCCTACTCACCTATAGGAAACTGTACTCAGGAAATAAATGTCGCCTTATTTCTAATAAATCTAAAATCATGGCTGGCGACTCACTTTACTCAAGTTATGTCACTAAACCATGGAACAATATAGCAATAGAACTATGACAACTAGAAAAACTGAAATCATTTAAAGGCAGACTCAAATAATACCTGTCTAACTCTTGGTTATGCTCCTGCTCTGCACCTGGATATGCATACCACCTCATCACTCTACCTGTAATTTTTATAGCCATTCTCTTTTCTACTTCTGTATAGCTAACATGTGAATATCTACCCCCTATTTATGTGGGTCGATTTCTAAATTTAAAAGTTTCAAAATGTCGGCATTCTTATTGTCGAGCCATTTGAAACTTTGATAATGAAATAATAAAATAAATAAAAACATTTTGCTTTACGTTTTTGCAGGGGGGCTTGTAGGGGGCTGCAACCCTCACACCCCCTGGTAATTAAATATAGCAACTCTGGGATTGCACTACAGCAAGGAAAAGAGTAAATATACAGTTCCGCACTTTACGGTGAACTCCATTTAAAAGGTTCGAAGTTTCAAAACTTCAATCTCATGGTCTCGACCATAAGGAAGTTGACGTTTTGAAACTGCAAAATTTAGATGTAGACCTGTTTATGTGTAAATAGATATATGTGTGTGTATCTCATATGTAAGCTATCGGATTATTTTCTTTTATTCATGCCAATGTATGTTTTTGCAAACTTTTTGTATTTCTCAAACCTACTTTGGGTAGTTTAAAAAAATGTAATCACATGTTACATTTCTAATGTTTTATGTTTTAATATGTAAACACGGAACTTTCCTCCCTGGGTGTCCACAGAAAAGGGCTTTCATGCAGTCAGACTACCCTGGTCTACAAATGGAAATAAAATATAATGGTATAAATGAAAGACTTTTATTTAACACAGACATCAAGTCACCAGAAATTGTTTCAGATGTTAGATTAACTGTCAAATCAGAATTCATTTCAACCAGTGTATCAAATTTTGAAACTACTCCTGGTTTTAAAAGGGCAGGATCTCCCTTGTTAATTAGATGTGAATATTTATTAGCTGGGGATGATTCAACAGAGTCTAGTGTCAGTATTTGATGAAATCTCAGTAGTTAAATCATAATCTTGACTGTTTTGAACTCGGAGGCTTGCCATTTGTTTTTAGTGGAGCTCCCCAGGAAGGGAACTCCTTAGCAAATCTCACTGCATGTTTCTGCTTTTTTGTGTGAGAAGAAAGAACCAACTCCATAATCAATTATATCTTAAATTTAATGTCTCGGTTCACTTTTATAGGCATAGCAGCATTTATGGATCACTTACTGTAAAACATAAGATGCTGGGATAGAAAGAAAAAAGATGGCTCATTCTTTTGGGAGCATAACTTTAATATTATAGCATGCTCCAAAGGTTTTCAGTGTGAACTACATTTACTAGGGCTTCCATGATGGTTTTAAAAGTATGCTTGTTTCACAATTTGTTGGCTTTGGGTGTATATATCTTTTTCAAAACAATTCCCACCCATCATATCCCTCAATCTCTTAATGCAAACAATCTCGGTAAGGCCTAAAAATAAATGAGGGACAAAGATGAAAAAATAGAAACTCATTTTAAAAATTGGTCTTATAAACTTAGAAAGTTTCTAGAATAACAGGATTTGTGTATGTATTTTCTGAGGGATGTGAAGTGTGAAACTCAAATGTATGCCATTATTTAGTGACATCAGTACTCAGTGATTTGCCAGAAAACCACAAATTTTATGAGGAATAGACCAAAAATATGAGGCAAAAATCTAGACATTCTGCGAACAGTTGAGATGTATGAACAGTTGGACAGTTGAGATGTATGCCATCCACCCATCTATGACCTAATTTCTGTTTGTGCCTCCTATGGCAGCCTTGTATAATAAGTATATACAATGTCATATATTTAATACTGAATATATTTAAGCAATAACCAATGACATGGTGTGGTATATTGAAGATTTACCCACGGTTGGTGTGGTTTAATCACGAGGGCAAAGCCTGTGTGATTAAATAAAGCCAACCATAGGTAAATTTCAATATACCACAACCACGGAGTCGGTTATTGCTATTACACATTGACATTTTTTAAGAAACTAATACGTACTTTTCTTAAATAATGTCTTTGCATAAGGGTGCATTACTGTTCTTCCGCTGGTTGTGGTACACTGCTTCCTTGTTTTGATGTACTGAGCATGCGTATGGGACTTGCGTCCCACGTACACCCAGTACATCAATGCTTTGAAACTAAAGCAATGGAGAAAAGAAAGTCTCCGTTGCTCCGTTTTTTTTTTGTTTTTTTTTTATTTGTTAAAAAAATGTTTTTAGCAGTTTATACCAATGGAAAAAAGTGCGGGTGACAGATTATAGGTCACATTAAAGGTGGGAAAAGTTTTTAAATGATTTATTGTGGTCTCATTTTTTTTATATCACAAAAACCTGGCATTTTAATGGGTGTGTAAACTTTTTATATCCACTGTACACACACACACACACACACACACACATATATATATATATATATATATATATATATATATATATATATAAGTCCCAATCTACCACCTGACTAATGCTAAGAAACTGATGTGACAGACTGCCTGCCTTCTTGTACAACAGCTCTGACCAGCTAGTACTGATGACGACAAATTTCTCACAACAGTCAATTAATAGACAATGGATGGGTCACAGCAACTAAACTTACAGGACAATGAAGCAGACAATGGAATAAGTTACACTGTAAGTGTTTTATTATATATATGAGTGACAGATATCACATGCATCTTTTCATATGTTAGTATCCCCAAAAATAAGTGGCTTTGATATAATATTTACAGTTGCTTCTCTTTGTCTCTATGCCTTTTACTAGCTTTTAACTTCTACCATATGCATAAGGCTCCACTAGTTACTGAAATAAAATTATAACAGATCTAAACTTAAAGCATTTGTGTCTAATCATTCTGGGCAAGGAGTTGGTTCCCTTTGAAGACTTGTAGAAAGCAGTTAAAGTTTAGCCATTGCAGGGGCAAATCATACTCATACAGTGTATGGTCATTTACTGTATTTGAAGCAGATGTGTTTGGTAGGTAACTTTAACGTTTATGATACACAATGTAAAGTTCAGTGTATGAGAAGACCCACTCAGCCTTTATCAGTACCCTCTACATTATACCACTGGTATGCAATCACAAAGGTAGCACATACATTCTGCATTATACCACTGTTGCAATCAGAAAGGCAGCACATACACTCTACATTATACCACTGGTGCAATCACAAAGGTAGCACATACACTCTACATTATACCACTGGTGCAATCACAAAGGTAGCACATACACTCTACATTATACCACTGGTGCAATCACAAAAGTAGCACATACACTCTACATTATATCACTGGTGCAATCACAAAAGCAGCACATGCACTCTACATTATACCACTGGTGCAATCACAAAGGTAGCACATACACTCTACATTATACTACTGGTGCAATCACAAAGGTAGCACATACATTCTACAGTATACCACTGGTGCAATCACAAAAGCAGCACATGCACTCTACATTATACCACTGGTGCAATCACAAAGGCAGCACATGCACTCTACATTATACCACTGGTGCAATCACAAAGGTAGCACATACACTCTACATTATACCACTGGTGCAATCACAAAGGTAGCACATACACTCTACATTATACCACTGGTGCAATCACAAAAGTAGCACATACACTCTACATTATATCACTGGTGCAATCACAAAGGCAGCACATGCACTCTACATTATACCACTGGTGCAATCACAAAGGCAGCACATGCACTCTACATTATACTACTGGTGCAATCACAAAGGTAGCACATACATTCTACAGTATACCACTGGTGCAATCACAAAGGTAGCACATACATTCTACAGTATACCACTGGTGCAATCACAAAGGCAGCACATACACTCTACATTATACCACTGGTGCAATCACAAAGGTAGCACATACACTCTAAATTATACCACTGGTGCAATCACAAAGGTAGCACATACACTCTACATTATACCACTGGTGCAATCACAAAAGTAGCACATACACTCTACATTATATCACTGGTGCAATCACAAAGGCAGCACATGCACTCTACATTATACCACTGGTGCAATCACAAAAGCAGCACATGCACTCTACATTATACCACTGGTGCAATCACAAAGGTAGCACATACACTCTACATTATACTACTGGTGCAATCACAAAGGTAGCACATACACTCTAAATTATACCACTGGTGCAATGAAAAGGTAGCACAGCTGCAGCAAAACACATGACTCCATGGAGTACTCTTTGGTGAGACTTGTAAATTCACATACACAGTTCTTATTATAGTTTTTAAATACAGGAACTCTATAAACTAACAAAAAATCTCATACACGCTATGAAAATAATGGATGAAAAAGATGAAGTTCTATGAAAAGCTGTGAGAATGTACCTTTACATTGGAAATGTGACTACTTTCATTTCTTGGCTTTCCTTTGACTGATTACTAGATGAAGATCAACTGCCAGATGAGGAAGCAAGTATCTCTTCCTATAACTGCTCTAAGAATTACATCAGTGCTTACTGTATCCTATCTAGAATTATCTGTCATAATTCCTTCTATTCACTTTCTGCAATACACAGTCCATTAACCCAGTCACAATTATCAAACTCAGTAACATTTTATCCAAACTGAAGTGGTAAAAGTTGAAGCAAGTCTAAAAGTGTAGTAGGCGTTGTGGTCTAGGTACTATCTGCTGCTACTGTTAATAACCTAACAGTACGGTGTTATTGCATTTCTGCCTTGAGCATATTACATAAACAATATGCAATAGGTATTCAGAAATATTATAAATATTTCCTTTCAGACAGTTTACCCTTGGATACTCATCTGTGGCTTTGTTGCTTGTGCACTCACAAGATCAAACTGTAGTCATGTGTTTCATTATATATGCATACAGTGGATATAGAAAGTGTACACACCCATGTTAAAATGCCAGGTTTTTGTGTTATAAAAAATGAGACCACAATAAATTATTTCAAAACTTTTCCCACCTTTAATCTGACCTATAACCTGTATAATTCAATTGAAAAACAAACAAATCTGTTAGGGGAAAAAATATAAAAAATATACGATAAGCTGGTTGCATAGGTATGCATACCTTTAAACTAATACTTTGATGAAGCACCTTTTGATTTAATTACAGTATTCAGTCTTCTTGGGTATACATCTGCCATCAATTAAAGAGACTCTGATTAACCCCAAACAAAGTTCAGCTGTCCTAGTAGGATTTTCCTGACATTTACTCAGTTGCCTTCTACAGTAAACGCCATGGTTCGCAGAGAGCTTACAAAGCATCAAAGGGATCTCATTGTTGAAAAGTATCAGTCAGGAGAAGGGTACAAAAAAATTTCCACAGCATTGGATATACCATGGAACACCTTGAAGACAGTCATCAAAAAGTGGAGAAAATATGGGACAACAGTGATGTTGCAAAGAACTGGACATCCCTCCAAAACTGATGAAAAGACAAGATGAAAACTGATCAGGGAGGCTGCCAAGAGACCTACAGCAACATTGAAGGAGTTGCAGGAATTTCTGGCAAGTACTGGTTGTGTACTACATGTGACAACAATCTCCCATATTCTCCATATGTCTGGACTACGTGGTAGGGTTGGAAGACGGAAGCCTTTTCTTACAAAGAAAAACATCCAGGCCCAACTAAAATTTGCATAACTCCCAAAAGCATGTGGGGAAATGCATTATGGTTTGATGAGACCAAGGTTGAACATTTTGGCCACAATTCCAAAAGGTTCATTTGGTGCAAAAACAACACTTTACATCACCAAAAGAATACCATACCCATGGTGAAGCATGGTGGTGGCAGTATCATGCTTTGGGGTTGCCTTCCTTCAGCTGGAACTGGAGCTTTAGTCAAGATGGAGGGGATTATGAACAGTTCCACATACTAGTCACTTTTGGCCCAACCAAATACCAATCACTTTTGGCCCAAAATCTTCAGGCGTCTGCTAGAAAGATGAAGATGAAGAGGAATTTCACCTTTCAAAATGACAGTGACTTCAACCATACATCCAAATCAACAAAAGAATGGCTTCACCAGAAGAAAATTAAAGTTTTTGAATGGCCCAGCCAGAGCCCAGACCTAAAACCAATAGAAAATCTGTGGGGTGACCTGAAGAGGGCTGTGCACAAGAGATAACCTCACAATCTGACAGATTTGGAGTACTTTTGCAAGAAAGAGTGGGCAAATATTGTCAAGTCAAGATGTGCCATGCTGATAAGACTCCTACCCAAGAAGACTGAATGCTATAATTAAATCAAAAGATGCTTCAACAAAGTATTAGTTTAAGGGTGTGCACACTTATGCAACCAGGTTATTGTACGTTTTTTATTTTTTATATTTTTCTCCTAACCGATTTGTTTTTCAATTGAATTGTACAGGTTATAGGTCACATTAAAGGTGGGAAAAGCTTTGAAATGATTTATTGTGGTCTCATTTTTTATATCACAAAAACCTGGCAATTTTACAGGGATGTGTGCACTTTTTATATCCACTGTATATACGTACATCTCAAAGGTACAGAGATAGTCAAATTGGTCATCCTCTAAACTTCCTGAAAGTGAATGCATCCTGTGATAGACTGGTGACCGTCAAGGACTGGTTCTAAAACGTAAGGCCCCTACTTACCAGGATGATAACAAGATACCCGCCCATCTCTGGTCTATATTACATAGTCGAAGTTCCATAACTTCAACTGACATATATTCAAACAAATATGTCCGAAGTTACAGAACTTCGACTATCAATAAAAAAATAAAAACAACAGGAAAAAGCAAATAAAAGAGTATATGCAGGGGAGAAGCCCCCCTGCAACCCCCACACCCTGCACTCTTTAAATATACCTTCCCTTTACTGCACTGTAGCGCGACCACAGAGTTGGTATATTTAATGAGTGGGGGGTGCAGGGGGGCTTGCCCCCTGCATATACCATTTTATTTTATTTTCTGTTTTATTTTTTTTATGTTTTTATTGCTAGTCGAAGTTCTGTAACTTCGGACATGTGTGTTTGAACATATGTCAGTCGAAGTTATGGAACTTCGGCTATGTAATATAGAACCCCCATCTCTACCCCTCCACCTCTCCACCCCAAATAGAAAAATCAGGTTCTGGAAAGTGAATGAAGGAATAAATGATTGCAAATTGTAGGGGCAGACAGTCTTTGTAATTAGCAAAGTGCTAAGCCCTTAGAAACCATCAAAATCTTTTTAAAAAGAAGACAGCATGTTATGAGACAGTGATCCACCATGCATTTGGAGAACTAGTATCCTACACTAGTGTGAGTTGCACAAGTACTTTGTTGTAGTTCCTATATAACTATATCTAAAACATTGCACAGATACTTCCAAGAAGCCTACACTTACTGAAAGTATTCTTGTCTGTGTTATAGTATACTGTACTGTCATTCTCAATAATCTGTCTAAATTACTCCATAAACTTTGTATGTTGGTAGCATACACTGCTCACAGGAGTTTTGAACTTCATAGTTTAACTATTTTAATCTTGTTATACATACTAGAAGTATGCTAGATATCTGTATTTTGTGTGGATCATAGCCCATCAAAAAATAAACGAAAATGTCACATGTATAAGCAAGATTTATGAATATGTAACATAGATCTTGTAATAAAATAAAATAAAATAAATAAGTAAGTAAAGCAGGCTGGCCTATTAGGTTAAGCAGCACATTCTGTAATGGTCTTTGAATACATCCTCAGCACTAACAGAAGCCATTTTAATTGAAGGCCCCAGCTTTAACTTTATTGGTTCACTCATACTTCATTTTTTATCTCAATCTTCTTAATGAAATCATCCTTCCCTGCTCTTTCCACAATACTGCTACACTTCATATAGTTCAATACAATATACTCTGATGTTATTAACCTAGACAGCATCACACAGCATCACTTCCACACTGTATAGAAAAACAACGGACTTCCCATTGATGCCAGGGGAGGTTTCCTTCTTAAAACTCTTACATTATCTTACTTCACAACAGGTAGTGTCCTCCACTCCTCAACAAACATATAATTAAAAATCAAACCTACTCCCTTGGGCACAATGAATGCATTCACTTCTTTAAGCCATCTCACACAACAAAACAGCATTCTCCAGATGAGCATCAGTCACCTGGAACCACCTTCCTGAAGATATCAAAAAAGTCAACTGATTTAGCAAATTCAGGAAATCAAACAGAACCACAGGAAAGAGAACAAAAACATTTTCTATGATATAGGTTAACCCCTATCCACAAGCGCTCCTAATATTTCTCTCAGTATTGTCTTCTTTTCATTTTGCTTCACATTATATTCACAGATATTCCTTGGCCTAGAACTGTCTAGGTGTCCTGCAGAGTCCTATAGCAGCAGAAGGAGAAAAGAGAGACTTTGGATTGATTAAGTACTTTTTTGGTTTGTTTCTTGCTAGTTATTGCTAATTCCACCTAAACACTTGGTTTCTAGTGTTTATTGATACTTAAAAAGCTTATTTCAGCTGTTTACTGTACTTACCTACTGTTTGCACTTTTAAAATCGATTCTGTAAGCATTTAAACTGTTTTAACTGTTGTAGGCTACACACTCAAGTGTGATAGCCGTTTTACTGTGCTTTAAAGTGCTTATTTTGTTGTATTTGCCTTAACTTTTTGAAAAAAAAAAAAAACAAAAACAAAAAACTATATCTACACTTGTTTCCTGCCTTTCTGAAGCTAGTAGACTCCAGTTTTCAGAGTTTGCTGTATTGTAGTTTCTGTGTTGCCCATACCTTACTAGGATAGAAGGAAGTTTCTCTGTTCACCAGTGAGAGTAGGGAGATTTGAGCAGCCTATCTGTCCCTGGAGGAGTGGTTTTCAGCTTAGAAATTGTAGTTTATTGGCCATTTTGGGCTAATTTCTATCCCTTTCATCTTTCTGTTATAAAAGCCGCATTTGTGCATTTTTTGTGCTTTTATCAGCTCAGCAAGATCCTGCCTAGGTGTTCTGCAGAGTCCTACAGCAGCAGAAGGAGAAAAGGGAGACTTTGGATTGATTAAGTACTTTTTTGTCTTGTTTCTTGCTAGTTATTGCTAATTCCCCCTAAATGCTCGGTTTCTATTGTTTATTGATACTTAAAAAGCTTATTTCAGCTGTTTACTGTACTTACTGTCTGCACTTTTAAAATCGTTTCTGTAAGCATTTAAACTGCTTTAACTGTTGTATGCTACACACTCAAGTGCAATAGCCATTTTACTGTGCTTTAAAGTGCTTATTTTGTTGTATTTGCCTTAACTTTTTGAAAAAAAAAACAAACAAAAAACCTAAATCTACACTTGTTTCCTGCCTTTCTGAAGCAAGTAGAGTCCAGTTTTCAGAGTTTGCTGAATCCAGGGCTGTATTGTAGTTTCTGTGTTGCCCACACCTTACTAGGATAGAAGGAAGTTTCTCTGTTCACCAGTGAGAGTGGGGAGCTTTGAACAGCCTATCTGTCCCTGGAAGTGTTGTTTTCAGCTCATAATTTGTAGTTTATTGGCCATTTTGCGCTAATTTCTATTCATTTCATCTTTCTGTTATAAAAAAAATGCATTTGCGTGTTTTTTGCTCTTGTATCAGCTCAGCAAGATCCTGCCTAGGTGTTCTGCAGAGTCCTACAGCAGCAGAAGGAGAAAAGAGTGACCTTGGACTGAATAAGTACATTTTTGGCTTGTTTCTTGCTAGTTACTGATTATTCCGCCTAAACAGTCAGTTTTTAGCATTTATTGATACTTAAAAAGCTTATTTCAGCTGTTTACTGTACTTACTTACTGTCTGCACTTTTAATATAATTTCTGTGAGCATTTAAACAGTTTTAACTCTTGTAGACTACACACCCAAGTGCGATAGCCATTTTACTATGCTTTAAAGTGCTTATTTTGTTGCATTTGCCTTAACTTCTTGAAAAAAAAAAAAACTATATCTACACTTGTTTCCCACCTTTCTGAAGCTAGTAGAGTCCAGTTTTCAGAGTTTGCTAAATGCAGGGCTGTATTGCAGTTTCTGTGATGGCCATACCTTACTAGGATAGAAGGATGTTTCTCTGTTGACCAGTGAGAGTGGGGAGCTTCGAGCAACCTATCTGTCCCTGGAGGAGTGGTTTTCAGCTCATAAGTGCTATAGCCATTTTACTGTACTTTAAAGTGCTTATTTTGTTGTATTTGTACTCAAAATAAAAACCTGCAAAAGCATCAGAGACCTCCAAAGCAGACACCCAAACAACCTGCACTTCCCGTTACAAATCAGACAACACATAAAATACAAAATCAGTGTGCCGCACAATCACAGCCCTTAAGGCAAAATAACATACCTAACACACAAGTAATAGGTGACTCTATAGTCAGGCACACTGACGTCCCACTCACTAGGCTGGACAAGCAGAAGTTTACTGTTAGCTGCCTGTCGGGAGCCAGAATCCGCCACATAACACAAGCACTCAGGTCACTCCAGAACAAGTACAAATATGACTCTTATTGTTCATGTTGGTGTGAATGACCTGAGACGTACCTCCCTGGACTACATGAAAAGAGACATGGAAGAGCTCTCTGATCATGTAGCCCAGGCTGGTATGACCCTGACCCTGAGTAGCATCGTGCCCTCACCAAGGATGATACCTCATTATAAAGAAAAAAATTATCAATTTCAACAATTGGCTAAGCTTCTGGTGTCATTCAAAGGGGATCCAGTGTCTGTCAACCTGGGACGACATGCTCGACAAGCCACGTTGCTTTGCAAGAGAAGGCTTGCACCTGTCACCTCCAGGCTTTCGAATACTGCCCAAGGCTCTTGCTGCCCCCATAGTGCCTTTTTAGGCAAGGCTCAAAAGTCAAACCCACCTCCATAAACAGCACAATTAACAAAAAACTGAGGGTTATGCTACTCAACACCAGGAGTTTAAATCTCAAAATGAACCCGCTCGAAGCACTCCTCAGTATGTAGAATGTCGACATCTGTGCAGTAACTTAAACCTGGTTCAAGGCTCCAGAGACCACCCCAGCACTACTGGGCTACAACTCATACCACACGTTTTGGCCACAGAACACGGACTGAAACGCAAAAGGAGGGGGTGTATCCATATTCATCAAGGATACCTACACCTCCAGGTTAGTGGTGCAGCATGATATCACTGAGATCATCCATGTGCAACTAACATCGGGCAAATCTGCAATGCAAATTTTGGCCTGTTACAGATCACCCTCCATGACCCAGGACCACCACTCCACCTTTCTGGAGACACTGGAAAACATGAAGGTCCTACCAAACACCCTGATATTGGGCGATTTCAATTACTCTACCATTCACTGGGAAAACTACTTGAGTACAAATTCCCAGGCCCAGTGCTTCCTGGAATTCATCAACTCAAATGCCCTGGATCAGCTGGTAAACTCCCCTACCAGAGGTGAAAACATATTGGACCTGGTCATCACCAACATGGGCGACAGGTGTTCCACATCAGAGGTCAACCCGTTACTGGTTAGATCAGACCATAAACTAATCACTCTGGATGTCCACACCCCACGACCACCCCCAACTAAGCAAACCACAGTAAAAAACTTTTCTAAAGCAAACTTCACCTTACTTAAGACAGAGGTGGTAAGTCTCACGGCCCCCACACTAAAGGATAATGCTGCCCAAGATGCAGAAACCTTTACAAATGCACTCTATGAGCACCTACAAGGATGCATGAATCATGCCATCCCTAGCAAAACCAAGACTCACTCCTCTAAGAGAAAGAAACCAGTTTGGTGGACCCCTGCAATAAACAGGCTATACAATAGAAGGAGGAAACTAGTTCAGAAAAAAAGCAAATCCCAAGAAGGAAAGACATCCCTGATCAGTATCAGTAAGAAACTGAGGTCCCTCATGAAATCATCCAAGGCTAACTTCAAAAGACAAATAGCCAAGGATTCAAAAGATAACCACAAAGCCTTCTTTAGCTATGTTAAGAATCTAAGTGGCAACTCGCAGATATGCACTGAACTAGTGCAAAATAGCACAAAATATACTGAACCAACTGATATCCCCAACATCCTGGCAGATAGAGGCAGTGCAAACTTCAACCCCCTCTCACCTCCAAAAGGGCCCACAACAATACCGGAAAAGTGAAGTGTCCCAAAAATCACAAACGTACAGGTGAAAACAGCCCTTTCAAAAGCCAAAAACACAGTGTCAGTGGGACCAGATGGTGTCCCAGGCTGCGTCTTGCACGAACTACAGAATGAACTAACCCCCCACCTAAACATGCTGTTCAACCTCAGCCTCCCCACAGGCTACGTGCCCGTAAAATGGTGCACAGCAATGGTTATTCCTCTCCATAAAGGAGGGGCCACAACTGACCCTGGTAACTATCACCCCATAAGCCTGATAAGCCTGGTCTGCAAGGCTATGAAGCGTATCATCATGGAACTCATTAACAAAGACATTGGGAACCTCCAAACACTTGACCTGACCCAGTTTGGCTTTGTTAAGGGCAGATCATGCCTACTAAACCTGGTTGACATCTTCGAGACAGTCATCAAGGCCATAGACGAGAGAAAAGTGGTTTGCACAGCCTACCTTGACCTTGCCAAGGCTTTTGACACCATTCCCCACTCAGGTATTACAGAAAAACTCACCAGCCTGAACATAAACCCCTACGTCACAGGATGGGTTGCCAACTGGCTTACAGACAGAACTCACACAGTAAGAATAGCGGGCTCCAGGTCTGACTCTAAACCAGTCACAAGTGGTGTACCACAAGGCTCGGTCCTGGGACCCCTACTGTTCGGCATATATTTCTCAGAAGTACAGGCAAACACAGGAGAACTATGGTTAACCAAGTTTGCCAATGACTGCAAACTGGGAGCCATAATTGACTCTCTGGCTGACATGGACATCCTCCAAAAGGGCCTTACTGAGATGGACATCTGGTGTCAAAGTCATGGCCTCAAGCTAAATGCCAAAAATGCATAGTCATCCCGTTTGGGAAAAACAAAACACCCACGAATTACCACATAGGTGGCATCCCCCTTAATACAGAAGAGGTAATAAGAGATCTGGGGACCCAGTTAGATACTAATCTCTCCTTTGACAATCATATTGCCAAAGTAGTTAGGAAATCCTTCTATGTGGTTCATCTAATTACTAAAGGGTTCGCATCTAGAAATAAAGAGGTTATAGTGCCCCTCTACTCATCACTCATTAGACCCATCATAGAGTACAATGCCCCATTTGGGATGTACCTCACAAGACACTTCCAACAGCTGGAAAGACCACAAAAGTACCTTACCAAGAGGATTACTGGTCTCAAACATATGTTCTATGCAGCCTGACTGAAAAAACTCCGGTTGTACTCAGTGGCATATCCCTTACTCAGAGGTGATCTCTGCCTGACTTACAAAGCCATGTTCAACTCAGAATTGATGGATATGCTCCACCTAAAGAAATCCAAGCCACTGCGAGCCACACGCTCTAGTTAGCGAAACCTCGCCACAACAATAAATAGAACATGCTGGAGGGATAGATTCCTGTCACAGAGACTCCCCATGCTTTGGAACAAAATTCCAAATTACATCAGGCAGAGCCCTTCACTAGCACTCTTCAAGAGAAACCTTGACGAGTGGATGGGTAACAGAAAATGCACACCTGGGATCACTTCATTGACTCTGCTTGACAGAGGATCAGTTAATTAATCAATGGGGTGGTGAAAGTCAACACACTCTGGTTAGGCTTATAAATGCCCTTAGCCTAGTACCTACCTATGAACCTATGAGCCTATTTGCCTTAACTTCTCGAAAAAACATAAAAAAAAAGAAAACTATATCTACACTTGTTTCCCGCCTTTCTGAAGCTAGTAGAGTCCAATTTTCAGAATTTGCTGAATCCAGGGCTGTATTGTAGTTTCTGTGTTGCCCATATCTTACTAGGATAGAAGGAAGTTTCTCTGTTCACCAGTGAGAGTGGGGAGCTTTGCGCAGCCTATCTGTCCCTGGAGGAGTGGTTTTCAGCTCAGAATTTGTAGTTTATTGGCCATTTTAGGCTAATTTCTATCCATTTCATCTTTCTGTTATAAAAAACACATTTGTGCAGTTTTGTGCACTGCACAGCACCGGTTAGCTAGGTTTAACTATCCCCGGCTGCACAAAATCTGCTCTTCAGTTTTTCCCTTACAACTAGTCAGTCTTTCAGCGTAAGCACTCAGACCTGCATCTTCTAGCTAAGCACTTGTTCTAAATCTGCTGTAGCACTAAATAACCCCCAGCACTCAACTGCTCACTTGCCAAGAGGGAATAGTCTATATACTTCCCTACTTGACAAAAGAAAACCGTCCTTACTACTTCCCCACTTAACAAAAGAAAACAGTCTTTACTACTTACTCAGGCATGTCCAAGGGACAGCTCCCAGTGTACTCTCCATTCTACCTGATGAACCTGAGCATCTTCAGGCAATGTTATAACTGCCTCATGTACAGAGACAACCCTCTCCCCCTACCACCAAACACTAATAACTGTGAGAGATGCACTTATACAGTCAATCAAGAGGCAAAGCCCTCTCCAACCAAGACTGGAACAGACAGTCAAGAGGAGAAGGTAAAAACTCACAGCACTCCACTCACTTCACATAGTCCTACTAAACCAAAACCTCCAAAACCCACACACAGAAACACCAAGACATATACGGAGGCTCTGAATAAAAATCTAAATCTGCCTAGGCAACAGAGACCTCCAAAGCAGACACACAAGCAACCTCATCCCACCAACACATCCCAAACAACACATAGCCCACAAACTCGGTGTGCCACACAACCACAGCCCGTAAGCCAAAACAACATACCCAACACACTAGTCATAGGTGACTCTATAGTCAGGCACACTGATGTCCCACTCACCAGGCTGGACAAAGAGAAGGTTACTGTCACCTGCTTGTCGGGTGCCAGAATCCACCACATAACGCATACATTCAGGTCACTACAAAGAAAGTACAAATATGACTCTGTCATTGTCCATGTTGATATGAATGACCTGAGATGTACCTCCCTGGACTACATGAAAAGAGACACTGAAGAGCTCTCTGATCTTGTAGCCCAGGCAAGTATGACCCTAGCCCTGAGTAGCATCCTGCCTTCACCAAGAATGATACCACAGTACAAGGATAAAATGATCAACTTCAACAATTGGCTAATCTGGTGTCATTTAAAGGGGATCCAGTATCTGTCTGCTTGGGATGACATGCTTGACAGGCCACAATGCTTTGTCAAAGATGGCCTGCACCTGTCACCTCTGGGATTCTGGACATTGGCCAAGGCTCTTGCCGCCCCCACAGTGCCTTTTTTAGGCAAGGCTCAAAAGACAAACCCACCATTGTAAAAACTACAAGTGACAAAAAACTGAGGGCAATGTTGCTCAATGCTAGGAGTCTAAACCTCAAAATGCACTCACTTGAGGCACTCCTCAAAATGGAGAACATCGACATCTGTGCAGTGACTGAGACGTGGTTCAAGGCTCCCAAGAGCACCCCAGCACTACCAGGCTATAATTCATACCACACATTTTGGTCAAAAAACCCGGACCGAAACACTAAGGGCTGAGGTTTGTCCATATTCATCAAGGATATCCACACCTCCATGCTAGTTGCACAACATAATGCATTCTAAATTGTAGCTTGTTATACATCCCCCATTATGACCCAGGACCCACACTCCTCATTCCTGGAGATATTGGACAAGAGGGTCCAACCAAATACCCTAATAATGGGTGATTTCAATTACCCTAACATAAACTGGGAAAACTACTCTTGTACTAATCCCCTTGCTCAACAATTCCTGGAATTTATAAACTCTAATGCCCTGGAACAACTTGTCAACACCCATACCAGGAGCAAAAATATTATGGACCTGGTCATTACCAACATGGGTGACCGGTACTCAACACCCGAGATCAACTCCTCGCTGGTTAAATCAGAACATAAACTAATCACCCTAGATATCCACATCCCGACCCCACCCCAACACAAGGAAACCATCCTAAAACATTTCTCCAAAGCGAACTTCACACTACTCAAAACAGAGGTGGCTAACTTCGCGACGCCCCTGCAGACGGATAATACAGTCACAACTGCTAAATCCTACACAAATGTACTCTAAAAGCACCTGCATGAGTGCATGCAATCCCTAACAAAACCAAGATGCTATCCTCCAAAAAAAGACAGTAAAAACCCATGAATAGAGGAACTCCCTGATGGGCCTCATTCAGAAGCTAAGATCTCTCATAAAATCCTCCAAAGCGAATTTCGAAAGAAAAATTGCCACGGATTCACAAGACAACCACAAGGCATTCTTTATCTATGTCAAGAATCTCCATGGCAACACCCAGATCTGCGCTGAGCTACAGCAGAATGGCACAAAATATACAGAGACAACTGATATTGCCAACATCTTGGCAGATAGGTTTAGTGCTAACTTTACTCCCCTCTCACCCCCCAAAGGGCCTATAACTTTACCAAATGATTGTACAGCCCCGTTAATCACAAACACGCAGGTAAAAATGGCACTCTCTAAAACCAACAACACAGCATCCATGGGACCGGACAACATCCCAGGCTGCGTCTTACATGAACTCCAAAATAAAAAATGAAAATGCCATGTTTAATCACAGCCTCACCACAGGCTATGTGCCCACTGAATGGCACACAGCAACAGTTATCCCACTCCATAAAGGAGGAGCCACCACAGACCCCAGGAACTATCGACCTATTAGTCTGACAAGCCTGGTCTGCGAAGCCATGGAGTGCATCATCATGGAATTCGTAAACAAAGACATTGGTAACCTCCAAAGTTTGGATGCTACCCAATTCGGATTTGTAAAGGGTAGACCATGTCTCCTAAACCTGGTAGACTTCTTTGAAACAGTTACTAAGGCTATAGACGAGGGCAAGGTGGTCCACACAGCTTACCTGGACCTCGCTAAAGCCTTCAATACTATCCCCCATTCAGGAATCATAGATAAACTCACCAACCTTAACATAAACCCTTATGTCATGAGATGGGTGGCCAAATGGATCATGGACAGAACCCATATGGTGAGAGTTGCAGACTCCAGATCCAACTCCAAACCAGTGACAAGTGGATTGCCCCAGGGTCAGTCTTGGGAACTCACCTGTTCGGTATATACTTCTCCGAAGTGCAAGCGAACACTGAGGGTCTATGGCTAACCAAGTTCGCAGATGACTGCAAACTGGGTGCCATAATTGATTACCCCGCCGATGTAGACATCCTGCAAAAGGGTCTCATGGAGACAGATATCTGGTGCCAAAACTATGGCCTCAAGCTAAACGCCAAAAAGTGCATTGTCATCCCCTTTGGTACAAACACGGTACCCATGAATTAACAAAAAGGGGGAAGTTCACTTAAAACAGAAAGTGTGATAAGAGACCATGGGACCCAAGTGGATAGTAACCTCTCATTTGATAATCACATTGCTACAGTGGTCAGAAAATCTTTCTACGTGGCCCAACTAATCACAAAAGGGTTCGCATCTAGAAAAAGGAAGTCATTGTCCCCCTCTACTCATCACTTATCAGACCCCTCATTGCGTACAATGCCCCATTTGGGATGTACCTCACAAGACACCTACAACAACTGGAGAGGACCCAAAAGTACCTCACCAAGAGGATTGCTGGCCTCAAACAGTTGCCCTATGCTGACCGGCTCAAGAAACTCCAACTCTACTCGGTTGCATACTGCTTACTTTGAGGAGATCTCTGTCTGACATACAAAGCTATGTCAAACCCAGAAGTGATGGACATGCTCCAATTGAAATCCCAATCTCCTCGAGCTACACGCTCTGGGGACCTAAACCTCACCACAGCAATAAATAGGACATGCTGGAGGGATATATTCTTGACCCAGAGACTCCCAATGCTCTGGAACAAAATTCCCACCCACATCAAGCAGAGCTCATCATTAGCACTCTTCAAGAAAAACCTTGATACGTGGATGGGTAATAGGAAATTCACCCCTGGGATCATGTCTGGGGCACTGCTCAATAGAGGGGCAGGAATTTAATTCTACATGGGTGACGAAAGCTAAGACACTTTTGGCTAGGCTTACTTATGCCCTCGGGCCGATAGCCTAGTACCTACCTATGAACCTATATATAAAGCTCAGCATTAATAGTACCTAACATCTAAGGTATCCAGCATTAACTGTTCTGTATATACTCATTTGTACACTGAAAATATTGTTCTGCAAATTTAATCTGGTACTCTTCTTACTATGTTATTTATTTGTACTTTACATTGTTTGCAAATTTCATTTCCTAATTGCTTCTACTTTCCTTTTTTTGGTCTTCATCTAAGATACTTTGCTACTGGACTGATTGCTCTATAACAATGTTTTTTGTACACAGTTACTGCTGTTCTTACCACTGCGGTGCAGGCTATGACTGAAAAGGGTCCATGGACCAGTTCACTTACACAGTTAACAAAAGTTAAATAAATAAAGTATTGGTACCACAGCACCAATATGAAATGCAAGGGGGATCCAAGGTATTTATTAAATAATGATCTTCATGGAGTATATGAAGCATAAATGGAGATGTCATCTTGAAATGGTATTAGATATGAAATATTACAAAGTACCTTGGAGAAAAGAGAGTTAATTCATCCATTTTGTATTACAGGCTTTATTTTTCATAGTTACAGGGAGGAGAAGTCTATCTTGGCAAGCAGTGGGCATAAGGCGGAGACACATTCCTACTGTACAAGACAACTGTTCTTCACTAGATGCACACATACATATGCACACACACACACACACACACACACACACACACACACACACACACACACACACACACACACACTCACACACACACACATACACACACACACACACTGTGCTAGTGTGGATAAGCTTCAATTAGGAAAACAAGTTCCTACAAAAAAAAAAAGGTATGTTTCCTATTCAACACCTTTCAGGCTTGAGATGCATTAATCAAATTCTTTTACATAATGTTTGCAACATTTTTTTGGAAACATGTATGTTGTTAGTTTGTTTCATTTGTCTTTGAGCTGCTCATCTACTCTTTGTGCACAACTTTAAACACCCCAAGGATACAACTGTGTGCTTTACTCTTAGCCCTCATGTTGCTTAAGCGCACGACAAAGATAAGAAAAGTGAGAACTTAACATGGACTGGGAGGCCTGGAGCATGGACTAAAACTCAAGTGGCTAGAGAGAAGGTCTGCTGGAAGAATAACTGTTATATCCTAGCTGTATAAGGCTACAATATACTTTACGTGTTGAGTATGTACAGAATATATTTTACTGCAAGATGAATTTATTATCTGACAACTATCTAACTATGAGCCTGCTAACAGGCCATATTTACCTATGATTGAAACTTGTTTTTGTATGTGTAATTCATCATTTGTATTAATTTGATCATATATGTTTATGTACCTGTGATGTAACTGGAGCTTTTCTCCCCGGGCCTCCGCTGAAAATGGACATGTGTCCAGTTGAACTTTCCCGGTCAACAAATGTAAAATAAAAATAAAATAATAAAGAAAGTATATTCTGAGGTCTGAAAGATAAGGAGGAATATAACTTGTGTTGTCTGAACAGATTATGGCTGGTTAGGATCATTGAACAGTACCAAATGCCTTAGCCAGATCCATGTAGTTATTACATCACGGTAGCTGGAATTTGCAGACTTTATGCTAGCAATTGCTGTGTACAGTACAAGAAATCATTTGCTATTAGCGGGTGAAGTTACATCATATTCTGGCAAAATATCACTGCCTTGGTGTGAAAAGGCAGCACTCAGTAGTTAATTCAGAGACTTTGTATCCTTAATTTTGCCAAGAAATGGACAAAGGGAAGGTTTTATTATCCTGACGTAGATATGCATTACGATGTCAAGAGTTGTTTTCTGATGCAATATTGTGTCCACTTGATTAAGTTCAGGATTTTCTTTCAAGCTCGCTGTTTGCGACAGAATTGTCGAATATTAATAAGTAGGTAGTTGATGAGGCTTTGGTCAGGGAGAAGGTTTTGAGGTGAATACATTCACTGATTAAACACGGGTAATGTAGCCACTTATTATGCTAAAAGCAAACCAAAGGAAGCTGTTACCTGGTCAAGCATGATGGCTGCATTGTGCCATGGGCAACCAAAGGTCATCAGCTTTCTGCAGCCCAGTCCCGTTGGCAGACCATTTGGGCTAGCAGCCCAAAGGACCCACAGGTAAGGTTTGGTGTCACCAACACTCTTTGACCTCAGTAAGCAAACAGTGCTGACACTTCTTCCAGCCTGCCAGAGCTTAGCCCAAAATTCCAATTATCTCATTTGGCAAAGCACTTTCATTAGCTCTGATCCCCACCTCTTCAGTGCTACCATGAGCACTGGCATAACACGAGGGCTCTGTGTTAATATCTGTACATACATATTCCCACACATATGCAGAGAGAGATGCCATCACTGATTTGGGAGCACCATGTCCACATCCCAGTCAACTGAAAGCTTTCTATCACTACTGGAAATCACTGACTGTATCACAAATCCCTCCCCTGATGAGTTCTGAGCCAGAATCATCAACTGTATTTCTATGTAGCATACCTGCGAGTGGACAATGTGCTTTCAAATGAGGAGTTTCATTTCAAAAATTAAATGCTGCAGTGCGCTTCACCACAATGTGTTACATTGTGAAAAATGACCAAACACTCTTTGGGGGAATAGCCTGTTCTAGAATGTAGTGTGACCATGAAGTTGATATATATAGCTTAGGAATGTGTGTGGACTGAATCTCCTAGCATGGGAGAATGCAGCCTCTGTGCAAAACAGATTTCTTTTGTGCTTGTAAGGGTTTTTATATCACTGTTTTCAACATCTTTTAGACTATGGTAAGCTGAAACTTCAGATTTGCAGATGCGAAGATAAAGTGTTCCTACACTCTCCTCTAATTTGCTATAACTATGCCTGCATGTTATTTGAACTTGGATTGTAGTCAGAGCTTTATCTTTCTGTGGCATTAAGACAGAACTTGCCTTTAGGTTTTGAATATTTTGAGTTTTTGATAATTTTATTTTTAGAAAGATCTTAGTAGTGCAGAGTGTGATGACCGTGCCCTGGCCCAGCAATCAAGGAGCCTCAATCCTCACCACTAACACCAGGGATATAACATATCTCATATAAGATGAGATATAGATATCTCATATAAGAGGAAAGGATAAAAAATGCACACAGTAAAGTACAATTTCCCTTACGTGCACACAGAGATCACAATCAGACTGAGGCTGGCTGCTCCTTTGCTCACCAGGTCCCCAATAAGACTCCCCACTGGCACAGCTATAGGGTCCAGATCTCAGCTTAGCTGGCATGCTAACCTCCAGTACCCTCTCTGTTCCACCAGTGCTTCATGTCTCTACCCAGGTAGCTGACACACCACACACACTTTGAGATAAGTATTTATACAACTTCACAGTCACTCCTGGGAAAGGCTGACACAGATTCTCCAGCTGTGCCCCTTTACCCAGACTATACAGTAGTAATTTCTGCTACCACCAGCTAATACTTATCAGCTACGCAAAGGCCCTTAAAAATACAGTTCTGTACACTTACCATAAATGTAGATGTTTGAGTGTATTCACTGTTGCAGTCATTACATTTGGGTAATCTGCTGGCAGGTTGCCTTCAGTCGGCCTGATTAACAAAGTCTTGGGTCCTGCATCAGTTGCTGTCCCTTCTTCCATGATGTCAGGTCGTCAGGGGTATAAAATATGCAGCCAACACCATTACATCAGTTTTTCTTGCCCCAGATGTCAGGTGCCCCCCAAATGGGGAGCAAATAAAATTAAAAACACAGAAATATACCTCCAACCAAAAGCAAATACACGAAAAAGGCTTTTAAGCATAGTAAAAGAAAGGAGAGGTATAGTAAGAGAAAAACAGGGGGCTGGAGAGGGTAACCAGGACTGCAACAGTGAATACACTCAAACATCTATATTGATGGTAAGTGTGCACAACTGTACTATGTTCTTCGTGTTTCACTGTTGCAGTCATTACATTTGGGTAGATTCCCAAAGCTATGGTTGGGAGGATGGATTTATACAGCATTAGGACCAGCTATAAGGCCCTGCAAGACAGCAGTGGCAAAGCCAGCTCTGGATTTAGAGAAAATTGGTAAATGGTAATGCTTGGTGAAAGTATGGACTGAACTCCAGGTAGCAGTTTCTAGAATATCCCTGGTAGGAACACCTCAGAGAAAGGCTGCAGAAGTAGATGCAGCCCTGGTGGAATGAGATCTGATCCCCTGGGGGATAGGTTTTCCATGGTGCTTATAGCAGAAATGAATGCAATGGCTTCTCCATTTAGAAATGGTTTGTTTTGAAATAGCCTTCCCCTCTGCCCCAGCAGCAAATGCCACTAGCAATTGTTCAGATTTTCTTCGAAATTTAGTTCTGTCCAACTAGAATCAAAGTTGTCTGTGCATGTCCAAGGAATGCAGAATCCGTTCCCCTTTGTTTTGTGGATTGGGATAGAAGGTTGGCAAATGAATGGACTGGTTAAGAGCCACACTGGAAACCACCTTGGGCATGAAGGATGGATTGGTCTTCAAAGATACCCTGTCCGCATGAAAGATGATGAAAGGCTCCACTGCCATAAGGGCCTGTAATTCAGATATCCTTCTAGCTGAAGAGATTGCTAAGAGGAAGGCTGCTTTCCAAGAAAGAAATTTTAAGTCTGCAGTAGCAGCTGGCTTGAAAGGAGGTAAAGTGAGCTTTTCCAAAGCAAAGTTAAGGTCCCAGGCAGGGGTAGTAGCTCTCCTGGGTGGTCTCAAGTTCTTTGCCCCTCTGAGATACTATTTGAGCAGGGGATGAGAAAAGAGGGCTGGTTCTGTGTTATAGTGAGCTGAAATAGCTGTAGCATGGATTTTAATAGAGGAAAAAGATAGGCCCTTGTGAAGCATGTCAGTTAAATATTGTAAAATCTGAGGTAAATTGGGCGTTGCAGTGCTCATCCCTAAAGAGTGGTTCCAGGCACAGAATATTTTCCATTTGTCAGCATAAGATTTTCTAGTACTAGGTCTTCTCGCCTCCAAGATGACATCCATCACAAGTTTGCTGAGGGATGCTAAGGGTGAATTTAAGTGATTAGCCAAGCTGCAAGGTTCAATGTTGGGAGCTGAGGATGCAGAATTTGGTTCTCCTGCTGAGACAGTAAGGAAGGTGTCTGAGGCAGGTGTCATGGAGATATTTGTGACACACTGCGCAGGAGTGGGTACCAGTGTTGGCGTGGCCAGTCTGGAGCAATCAAAATCATTTCTGGTTTGTCCTGTATGACTTTTAGCAAAACTTTGGAGAGCAGAGGCAGAGGGGGAAAGGTGTAGACTGATTGTTTTTTCCAGCCGAAGGACAGAGCATCCACTTTCCAGGCTTTTTTGTGAGGAGTCTTTGTGCAAAATTTATCCAACTGGTAGTTCTGGGGGGAGGCAAATAGATCTATGCCTGGGCTTCCCCATTTGCTTGTCAACATGTTGAAAATCCGTGGTTTCAGTTTCCACTCGTGTGGGTCCATGAGATTTCTGCTTAGTCCGTCTGCCAGTGTATTCAGTTTTCCTGGCAGGAATTGAGCTTGTAGTTACACTTGGTAGCTCAAGGCCGTGTTCCACAAGGCCATGGCTAGTCTGCAGAGGGGGTAGGAATGTGTACCCCTCTGCTTGTTTATGTACCACATAACTGTGGTGTTGTCTGTCTTTACCATTAGTTGTCCTGGATGAATGTAGCCCTTGAAGGCTGTCAGAGCATTCTGTACAGCTAACATTTCTTTTTGATTGATATGTAGGTGCATATGATTTGGGTTCCATTTGCCCTGAATGCACTTCCCTGCCAGGTGAGCCCCCCCCCATGCATAGTCTGATGCATCTGTAGTTAGGGTTTGGGTGGCAGGGGGTAGTGTGAATGGCAGTCCCTTGTTTTGGTGGCAGGCCTCTGCACACCATAGGAACTCCAGGCATAGGCAAGGTATGATAGGAATCATTGTTTCCAGGCTGTGACAATTTTGACTCCATAGACTTTTTAAGTACCACTGAAGTTTCCTCATATGCAGTCTTGCATATGGAATTAGAAGAATGCAGGAGGCCATGAAACCCAAGGCGTGCAGTATTTGTCTTGCAGACAGCATGTTTTTTTGTGGCCACTTGTTTGAAGTAAGTTACCAAATGAATTTGCTTTTCTGGCGTGAGGACAGCCATCTGGGCAGTTGTATTCAAGCTTGCACCCAGGAATGTAATCTGTTGAGAGGGTACCAGTTGTGATTTCTTCTCGTTTATGGTGTACCTTAGACAAGTTAGAACCCTTTTTACAAATGCCAGATGATTTATAAGTATGGCCTGGATTACTGCCTGAATTAGACAATTGTCCAGGTATGGATATATTTGAATATTTCTTTGCCTGCAAAATGCAATTACCGGAGCCAGGCACTTTGTGAATACCCTGGGTGCAGTAGACAAGCCAAAGGGAAGTGCAGAAAACTGATAATGCAAGTAGCCTGCTTTGAAGCGTAGGTATCTTCTGCAAGATTCCCTGATTGGGATATGCAGGTAAGCTTCTTTTAAATCTAGAGTTGCCAACCAGGCATCTTTGCCTAGCATAGGAAGTAACTGGTGAAGAGTCAGCATCTTGAATTTTTGGAATGTCCAGAAAGGTGTTTAGAGTAGACCGGTCCAGAATTGAACACCATGATTTGTCTTTTCTGGGTACCAGAAAAAGCCTGGAATAGAAACCTTGTCCCTTTTCCTCTTCTGGTACTGGTTAAATAGCCCCCATGTTTAAGAGGGAAAGTACTTGTTTCTGAGCCTCTGCCCACTGATTTGAGGGCAGGCCTGGCCACCCGTTTGGTGTTGGCAATGTGTGGAAATGAAATCTGTATCCCTGGGACACTATATTTAAAACCCCTTTGTCCTGGGTTATGAGTTCCCATTTTTTTGCATGAAGAGCAATCTTTCCCCCCAAAGGGGTGGCTAAAAGGTAAGTGCTTGGAAATTTTAAAGGAAAGTCATAGAGACTGTTTACCTTAGGGGAGTGTCTTGTTATTTCTAGATTTGGAAGTGGAGGCCCCTCATTGCTTAGTTCTGAGAGTCCCTTGGGACTGAAACCTGGTGCTTTTGGTGTGTCTGAGTTTGGCTTGAGTGGAGCTGGAAAGGGCCAATTCTTAGTAGGCCAGTGCCTACTAAATCTTGGAGGTTGCACTTGTAAGAAATCTTTTACAGTTTGCATAGATTTAGCTTTATCTTCTATCTTTTTTAGAACTTCTTCAGCCTTATTGCCAAACAGGCGGTCCTGATTTAAAGGGGCATCCAACAATTTTGCTTTAACATGATCAGGCAGAGATTGCTCCTTAAGCCAAGCATGCCTTCTAAGCACAAACCCAGTAACAGCAGCCCTGCAAGAGGCCTCTAAAGAATCAAAACCACATTGCAAAGTATGTTTTCCAACTTTTTCAGCAGAATGCAATAAATCCTGTAAATCTTTATTTTCCACACAGTCAGAAATCAACATAATTTTCTGTTTGAGCAGTCCCCATAATATGCTGTTGATATTTTAGCATATGAAATTGGCAGTTTAAAGCCCTGATTGCCAAGGTTGCAGAAGTATAAACCTTTTTACCTCATCTATCCAGTGCCCTGGAATCTCTATCAGAAGGGGGATTTTTAGCAGTAGAAGCCATAATGCCCTTGGGCCCCTGAGAAATGGTTTCTGGATCCGCAACAGGATTTTTGAAAAGGAACTTGTGGGACTCAGGAACCCTGTAGTATCTGTCAGGTTTACTGGGAGCTGGAGGCAGGGAATCAGGGGCCATACTGGATTCCGAAAACACATCAACAATGTCTAGTACAGGAGGTATAGCCAAAGGCCTATGCTGAGGTAGAAGAAGGAAATCCCTAAGCCTCTTTTTAGATTCAGAAAATTCCTGACTTTCCCAAATGGAAATGCTCCCTTAAGGTATGTAAAGTTTCCCCAAAAGAAAAGTCCTCGGGGGGGGGGGGTGGAATCCTCTGCATCAGGATCCTCATAAGTAGGTATGGACAAATCTAGGTCATTGGAAGAATTAGAAGAAACAGTGTCCTGATCAGAAGAATCATAGTCAAGCTCAGTCCTAGGCCTCTTAGAAGTGGGGGGGGGGGGGTTGACTACCCCTGATTAGAGTAATAAGATCTTCAGCCATTTTGATCATTTGTTTTTTAGGCATAGGGGCCTGAACATGTGGCCTGGGCGTCAGTTTTTTAGACATAGATCGAGATTTAGACCTTAGAATAGAAGGTGGAGTCAGTTTAATATGCAAGTCTGTAGGCCTGAATACACCCTTGGAAGTCGGTGCCTGCACAGCGGCTCCAGACCCATCCAAGGTAGAGACATCCGCGGGTTCCATAGGATAAGCATCTCGTGGCATACCAGACTCCGAATGGGTCTCAGTAGAGGCCTGCAAGTCAGAAGTAGCGGGTATCAGGGGCTGCGAAAGCACCCTCACTGAGTACCGGTGAACTGGCGACTGGCTTAGGAGAAGTGCTGTTGGCAGTTTTGGATCTCAACGGCGTGTCTCTGTCTTTTTCTTTGCATTTTTTTCAGAATTCTGGTAGTTGGATGGCTAACCAACGTCATTTCTGGATAATTAAACCGAGAACCGAAATATTTAGAGGCAAAAATGTACTGACGACGGATAGTGCGCTGATTAAATAAAGCACAAAACCAACAGCAAGGTACATCGTGGTCAGGGCCTAGGCAAGGAATACAGTGCAAATGAAAATCTTTATGCGGTATTTGCTTTCCACAAGTAATGCAATTATTAACTTTTACTGACATTGGTAAAGAGCAAGAAAAAGTTTCCCCAACGAGGTACTTAGCTTTAAGTTGAAGACTTCGGTTCTGAAACACGAAAACGAAAATTTCAGGAGTCAGCCGACCGGCACTTGTGAACTGCTTCTGCTTTGGGCACTGCACGGCAAGAAAGACTGATGTAATGGTATCGGCTGCATATTTTATACCCCTGATGACCTGACGTCATGGAAGAAGGGACAGCAACCGACTCAGGACCCAAGACTTTGTTAATTAGGCCGACTGAGAGAAACCTGCCAGTAGATTACCCAAATGTAATGACTGCAACAGTGAAACATGAAGAACATCGGGTTTCTAATTATTACTGTGCAATATCATTATCCAATTGGTAATTTGACTATTCAGTCTAAGGCTTATTAGAGTGGCTTATTACAATAAACTCTATTAATATGCAATGTACTCTAGAGCTTACTTATCTCTACACAAATCAGCCACAGGTAAAGGTTTTTAAAATATTTAATAATAAATAATTAAAACACAAGACAATACTACTACACCACAGTGATATCTAAGAGTTCACAGATCACACAGAAACTTAAAACAATACAGTAGGAAAGTTCTGATATAACAGAAAAACACTTGTCTAACTTTCTTCTAAATTCCTAGCTATTACTTCAAGAAAACATACTTCTAAGACACTACTTACATAAGACAACAGGCAAAGTGCTGATAAGTGGGATATCAAGATCAAAATGCTCACAGTCTCTCTCTGAACAATAGTTTTTAAACTCACTAACAAACAGCTCTGCTAGGGCCCTCCTAGATTACATCATTTTGACACTTAGTTTGGAGTTCCCAGGACAAAAAGGTTACATTATTTAGCAATCTAACACCTGCTCAGGAAACTACAACAATAAAAGACATTTCATATGTACACCCTAGCATTTATTCCTTAAGTTAAGACAATAGAAAGAATGTGTTCAGCCAGCCACTTCGGCACCACTATTTAGATAATTTTAACTTCAAAGAACATTTGAAATGATTGACTTAGTTTTCCTTACAGCAGATGGCAATGTTGCAACAATCTTGAAGTTCACATTTTATAGTGTCTTCTTTCATTTAAGAACACAAGCCTGTATTTTAAATTTATATATACAAATGATAGAATTATGTATCAAATTCTATTTGACTAGGCTGGCAGCCTTCGCCCATCTTCCCCCAATCTTCACATCTCTTCCCCCCTGGAGAACTCAAGCTAGTTTTTCAAGTGACTCTTGAGAAATGCCACTTGAGAGGGTTAGGTCTATCTGAGGGTACCTCACACCATTCCCTGTCTTGAGAGCTCATCTGCATTGGCATTGCTAATCTCACTGCAGTGCTGCACTGATGTATCATATGCTTGCAACCCCAGGCTCCATCTTAGCAACTTGGCATTTTGCTGGCTGGCTCTGTTTAACCATATTAGAGGGTTGTGATCTGTCATTACAGTGAAATTTCTTCCATACAGATAAGGTTGAAGTTTCTGCAGTGCCCACACTATAGCTAGACATTCCTTTTCTACAGCTGCAAAGCATTCCTCACTGGGTTGGAACCTATGACTGAGATAAACCACTGGGTGCTCTTCCCCCTCTGAAGAAATTTGGCTAAGTACAGCCCCCACCCCATGGTTTGAAGCATACACTTGCACAACAAATTCTTTGCTGTAATCTGGACTGGCTAACACAGGGGGTACTTGCAAAGCTTCTTTAAGCTTCTGAAATGTCTGCTCACATGCTCGGGTCCACACTACCATATCTGGCCTGTTCTTCCTTGTCACGTCTGTGAGGGGAGCAGCTGTGGTACTATAACTAGGGACGAACTTTCTGTAGTACCCTGCTGTCCCTAAGAATGCCTTCACCTGCTTTTTGGTAATGGGTGCAGGCCATGCCTGAATAGCTTCCACTTTGGCAGGTTTTGGTCTTATCTTACCACTCCCCACCCTATGTCCTAGGTGGGAGACCTCTGCCATACCCACCTGACATTTGCTCCGCTTAATGGTCAACCCCACCCTCTGTAGTCTGCCCAGCACCTCCCTGACATGCTGAAGGTGCTCTGGCCAGGAATGGCTGTAGATGGCAATATCATCTAGGTAGGCAAGGGCAAACCCTCTTGCTCCTGCTAGGATATTATCCACCAGCCTCTGGAAAGTCGCTGGGGCATTATTCATCCCAAAGGGCATCTTTGTGAACTCATACAAGCCAAAAGGAGTCACAAAGGCTGACTTCTCTCTAGCACTGGGAGTCAAGCACACCTGCCAGTAACCCTTGGTAAGATCAGTGGTTGTAAGATACTTAGCCCCACCCAGCTGTTCTAGGGCTTCATCTGTTCTAGGCATGGGGTATCTGACTCTGTGTGATTATTTAATTTCCTGTAATCCACACAGAACCTGGTGCTGCCATCCTTCTTTGGCACCAACACCACTGGGGAGGCCCAGGGACTGTTGGACTCTTGAATCACCCCTAGTTCCAACATCTCCTGTACCTCCTCCCTCACAGTCTGTCTGACTCTCTCAGGCACCCTACAAGGGGCTTGCCTAATAGGCCTTTGGGGGTCCTGTATCCACCTGGTGATGCACCAGGTGGGTGCTCCCTGGTTTCCCAGTGAGCATGTCCAAAATTTCCTGCAACACTGCTCGGATTTCTCGAACCAGGGTAGGAGATAGCTGCTGGGGCATTGCTACCCCTTCCACTGAGGTGTTAGCCTGAGCCTCACTGAGGAGATCACTCCCCAGATCTCCCTCAGACACCTCCTGAAATCCACTGCAAATGCTCAGCACAAGGGCCTCCCTATCATGGTAAAGTTTCATCAGGTTAACATGGTACAATTTGTGCCCCTGCCATCTGCCTAGCACTTCCACCATGTAATTAACATCACTTACCTTTCTTACCACCTTGTAGGGTCCCTCCCAAGCTGCTTGCAGCTTGTTGTGCCTGACAGGAATGAGAACCATTACCGGCTGCCCCACAGCATACTCTCTAGCCCAAGCATTCCTGTCATACCACACCTTTTTCTGTTGTTGGGCTTCTGCCAGGTTCTCCTGGGCCAAGCCCATGAGTTCCCTGAGCCTTGTCCTGAGGTTTAGGACGTATGCCACAACAAACGCCTTGTGAGACTCGCACTCACCTTCCCACTGATCTGGAATTAAATCTAGAGGTCCCCTCACCCTATGCCCATACAGCAACTCAAAGGGTGAAAAACCTGTGGATTCCTGGAGAACCTCTCTGTAAGCAAACAAGAGATGGGGCAAATATTTGTCCCACTCCCTCTTAAACTGATCTGCAAATGCCCACAGCATATACTTGATTGTAGAGTTTAACCTCTCAACAAGACCATTAGTCTGGGGATGGTAGAGGGTGGTCTTTATGTGCTTCACCCCACAGGACTGCCACAGACATGCCAGCAGGTCTGATATGAAATTGGCACCTCGGCCAGTCAGTACTTCTTTTGGGAAACCTACCCTGCTGAAAATCTCTAACAAAGCATTTGCCACCTTCTCTGCTCAAATGGAGGACAAAGCCACTGCCTGAGGGTATTGTGTAGCAATAATCCACTATCACTAGGATATACTTTTTCCCTATGGAATTTGGGGTACTCAGAGGACCCACAATATCCATAGCTACCCTCTGAAATGGCTCCTCAATCACAGCGAATGCATCAAAGGAACTCTCACCCTGTCTCCTGCCTTACCTACCTTTTGGCACTGCTCACAGGTCCTGCAGTACCCTGTTACATCTCTGGAAATTCCAGGCCAATAGAAGTTTTGCATAATATACTTCTTTGTATGTTTTGTGCCCATATGACCTGCAAAGGGAATATCATGGGCTATGGCTAGAAGCACCAGATGGTAAGCACTAGGCACTACCAACTGCTGTACTCTCTCACCTTCTAGCCCTCCCTCAGGGGTCCACTCTCTGTATAGTAACCCTTTGTCCCAGTATACAGATCCCCCCTTCCCTTGAGAATCAGGTGCCTCCCTAGCTACCTGCCTCAGGCCTTGCAATGTAGGGTCTGAGAGCTGAGCCTGTCTCAACTCTCTCCTTGTAACCCTTCCCAGCTCCCCTTCCACAGGAAGTCTGGCATCTTATGACAGTGATGCCTCACTGTCAGCCTGGGTACTACCACTCACCTCTACATTTGCAGTCACTCTGTCCAAGGGAACATCAGTACCCACAAGCAGTTGTGGCTCCCCTTCAGTCTCACTGCTACAAAGTAGCTCACTCCCTGAAATAACCACCTCGCCAGTCCTGGCTGAAAGTATGCAGTTTGTCTGGGTCTCCCCCAGGCTACCAGACCCACATGCTTGTCTCCTAGCCTCATTGCGTATAACTGCATAAGTACATGTTACTGCCTCATCCAAATCCTTCCCTCTCAGGACATCTGCAGGATGGTAGTTCCATACCCCTGTTGTCTCAAGACAACCCACTATTGGCATTTTGTCTTTCCCACTTACTGGCTCCCTCACCTTTGGTTCTCCACCTTGCCTCTGTGGACACCTGTATGCCACATGGCCCCACTGGTTGCATTCAAAACATTTAGCCCTAGCTCCTGGATGTGTACCTGGACTAGTGACTTCCCCTGCTACTGGCAGATTCTGTTGGGGCAGTCTGTGCTGCTCACCATGGGTTCCTTTAAACCCATGAGCAGTACTGGGGGGGGGGTCACTTTCCTGTGCAGGGCTGCCCTGCTTGCCAGGTATAGGTCTTCCCTCTTCCCCAACTCATCTGATGTAGCACATTGTCTATCAGCTAACCAGATGCTTGTGTCCTCAGGCAAAGTGCTAAGGGCTTGTTCCCACACCAAAAGGTCTGCCAGCCCTTCAAAAGTGGTTACCTGACATCCACTCACCCAGCTATAAAAATAAGTGCTCAGTTCAGCAACATATTCGCATACATTTTCATCTGCCTTGCGTCTATGCTCACAAAACTCTTTCCTATACATTTCAGTTGTTAGCTTAAAACATTGTAACACATTGTGTTCAGTCAGCCACTTCGGCACCACTATTTAGATAATTTTAACTTCAAAGAACATTTGAAATGCTTGGCTTAGTTTTCCTTACAGCAGATGGCAATGTTGCAACAATCTTGAAGTTCACATTTTACAGTGCTTTCTTTCATTTAAGAACACAAGCCTGTATTTTACATTTATATATGCAAGTGATAGAATTATGTATCAAATTCTATTTGACTAGGCTGGCAGCCTTTGCCCATCTTCCCCCAATCTTCACACAGAGGATAACATTATTGCCTCACAGCAAGAGGTTTTCTGGTTTGATTCTCAGCTGGGATACTTTCTGTGTGGAGTCTGCATGTCCTCCTTGTCTTTGTGAGGGTTTCTGCTGGGTGCTCTGATTTCCTCCAACATTTCAAAGACAATCAGTAGGTGGATTGGATACTCTCAGTTGACCACAGTTGTGAGTGTATGTACAAGTGTGTGGTATGGAAGAACAACTGTGGTAGGGATAGCCACCTGGTGGTGTGAAGCTTGGCTCTAGATGACTGTTATTTTTAAAGTGAAACCCTGATCCCAAGTACAAAAAAGGGAAAAGGGGTTGCGGACAGATGGATGGAAGCTAATTATATGATATGCTGTATTACATCCAATGAGTTATAAAAAAGAAAGTTGAAACAAAAACCAAGTCCCAGGAAAGCACGGACACTGTAGTTAGCTTTTATTCACTTTAATGACTGTGAACTTCCTTAGAAAAACATCCATCTGGGATTCAAAGATGGCTGCCATGCTGTAAACACTGCTAAACTGCAGCTCTTCAATTAACCCGAGGAAAATCTCTGATCTGAGTGGATATCAGGAGGTTTAAACATCAAATTGATGATAAAAAGTTGCATTTATACTGACCTAATCTAAAATCAGTTAAAAAAGTGAGAAAAAAAAGTATTTATCCATCAGGATTACAAGTGATTACTTTGCTCTGAAGAGAGAAACAAACAAAGGACCGTGTGCTTTCTTTATTCTGCCTTTCTGCTTGGGAAGAAAAATCTTGCAACAAGGAAGAACCATGGAAACAACTACTACTAAGACAAAGTTGTCAGAACTACAGTCGCCAGTAAAGGATGGAACTGCAAAAACAAAGGATTACTAGACAGCAGGAACAACAGAAACCAGAAACTAGATCCAGGACTGATCAGCCACTAAACATGGAGGATATCAAGCACTCTTTACTACCTATACAGGAAGCTCTAAAGGACTTGACCTCACAAATACAAACATTTGGAGTTTTATGCAATCAATTGCTTCAGAGAATGGACAAAACTGAGACCAGAATTTCTGAAATAGAGGACAAAATTGACATGCTGGAGAAAAATCAAAGGTATGTGATGTGGATGTACAAGCCATGCAAAATAAACTTATTGATTTAGAAGCAAGGTCTAGAAGAAATAATATTATTATAAGAGGAATCCCTGAAAACATCCAGTATGCAGAGCTAATACCAGCCATAACACAAATATTTGAAATACTGTTAAATGATGCTGATGGGGTGAAACAGATTGTAATAGAAAGGGCACACAGAGCTGAGAGAGGTACAAGCTTCTACTATGCCTAGACCTGTATATGTTAAGATATTGAACTTTCAAGATGTTAGCAAAATACTGTTTACTGCAAAAAAAATGGTGGCTATGTTATGTGGAAAAATGTTAAAATATTTCTGGCTCAAGATTTACCATTACAAGTAAGGCAGGCTAGACAGTCTTTATCTGCTTACTGTAAATTTCTGATTGATAAACAAATTAAATTCCAGATGAAATACCCCAATATGCTTACATTTATGGTGGATGGCGCTAAATATTCTGTTTCCAATAAAATCAAAAGAAGTGTTTCTGAAAGTTTTAAAGTTCTACCTGCATCAGAGGGCTGAAAAGAACTTCAATTGAGACTGGCATGTTCCTGTAGTCAGATCCAGCATGTATTTTACCTCAAGGCTTTTCTAATCCTTTGTTTCTTCACTAAACTGTTCAGGCCTCTGAAAAAGCAATAAAACTGTTTGTTTATGCTAATCTGAGGGTCTGCTGTCTGGGGTCTATTTCCATTGTGTGGTAAACAGGAAATGCCTGGATTTCAACTGAGAGTGTAGATTTGGATGTAATACTTCTTGTGGTCCTGCTGTGAAAGAGGTCCCTTGTCGTGAGTATTTCTGATGGTTTACTGAAAATAATATGATAATGTTCTTTTATAACTAAATAACATTACAGTATGTACTTAAAGCACATAATAACATGTACTTTTACTTTTTTTCTTTTATAGGTGTGAACCAAAATTGTTTTACTATATGCAGTGAGTGGCAGACACTGTGTAGGGTACAGATCTAAAATGTAGGATGTATTTTTTTTTTTTTCTCTCTCCTCTCTTCTGTAAAAAGTTTATGTACATAATGATTGCAACAAAACAGATACTTAAGGTAGGATAAAATAAGTACCCAATCTACTAAAACTTTCCTTTACACAGTAATAACCTTAGAAATGAGATTTGTTTAACTAATAGTTAAACCAAAGCTGTAGTTAAGTAGCGGTGTTTGGTAGGGAATGTGTAGTTTAGACTTTGATGTAGATATGCTAGAATATATAGGTTGTATGTTTAGGAAATGTTTTAAATGTTATTACCTGAAGTTTTTCAATGTGTTGGTGTGTTTAACCTTGTTTATATTTTCTCTTATACAAGACCTATATAAATCCTGGTCCAGGGTAAAGTGGGTAAGCACTGGTTAAAATGCTTCCAGATTAGATATAGTGTACAGTCAATACATGTCAATTTCATAATTCCCTTATATTGTTATTTGATACCAAGACCTGTGAATGTGGGAGTTGAACTCATGGAATGTTAAAGGGCTCCAGAACTTGAAGAAGAGAAAGCTGTTGCTACACATATTATTACAGGACAAAGCACTGTTTGTATTTCTACAGGAAACACATTTGATGAATGAACAATGGAATGATATTAGAAAAAGAACTGGATTAGAGAGCTAGTGACATCAGAAGGTAAGACAAACAGTGGAGTGGCTATAATTATCAAAACCCAATACAAAGATAGGATTTTAGACTCCAAAGTGGATCCAAATGGGCGATGGTGTTATGTGATTTTATCGGATAATGCATTTGATAAACCTATCCTACTTTTGAATATATATGCCCCATGCAATGATCAACACAGTTTCATAGCATCATTATATCCAATTAACACAATATGATGGTTATTATTTTGTTGTGGGTGGGGACTGGAATACCTATCAAAATCCAAAGTTGGATAGGTCTTGTCCACAGAGAGCATTTAATAAGCAGGCCGATAGCATTAAATGATTTTAAGGAAGATTTTCAATTATATGACCCTTTTCTTATTCACAAGATATTAATAATGCAAATAAATATACCTTCTATTCACCATGCCACAAAATGTGGGCTAGAATAGATTTTTTGATATCTAAAGCACTAACAATTTAGAACCAGTGGTGGTTATACATACTCATCTATCAGATCACTCAAAATTTCATTAAAATTTTCTAAAAGACACAAGAAGGCATAGGGGTTATAATTGGTCACTCAACCCAAATCTTTTAAGTAAAAAGAGATAGCAGATGGAATTATAAAATATTTGAAAGAATTTACAGATAGCTTGAAGCTCCAAAACATACCCCTGACATTGAATGGGCAACAGCTAAAGCTCAAATTAGAGGATTTCTTATACAAAAGCCTCATATTATAAGAAAATTCATAATAGTGATATTCAAAACTAGAAATAAGAATAAAACAACTTGATAATGAGCTGATTCAGAATTTTAATCAAACTGAGGAGGAAATGTTGAAGCTTCAAAGGGATCTCTTTTGCTTCATAATAATAAATTAACACTTCAAGAACATAGGTGTTTAGTGAAATATGCTAATAATGTTCAAATACCATCAAAAGCACTGGCAAGGATTATAAATCAATCAAAAACAACTGGATATATTTCGAAATTCAGTATAACAACACAATATATTCTAAAACTGAGGATATTGTTGATGTTTTTGGGAAAATCTATACTAAGGTGTATGAGGGGCAAACTGATAGGTCTCTACATAACCAGAATAAAAGTTTTCTGCAAAAATTAACTTTCCAGAATTAGAAGAGAGCCTGCAAAGTGACCTGATTAAACCTATTTCTAAAGAAGAAATAGTATATACAATTCAACATATGAAAGTACATAAGTCGCCAGGGCCTGATGGTATTACAGCTGAATTTTACAAAGAGTTTGCTGATAGTTTGGGAAAAGAATTGTCTCATGTATTTAATTATATAACTAAAAATAAAATTAGTGACCCCACCTCAAAACAATTTTCATACATAAAACCAATTCGGATCCCCTAACCCAGATAATTACAGACCAATAGCACTAATGAATGTGGATATGAAAATTTTAACATCAATTATAGCATCGAGACTAAAGAAGGTTTTGATATATCTAATTTCTAAGGAACAAGCTGGATTTATGGCAACTAGACAAACCAGCGATAACACACTTACACTGCATAATATGATGACGTATGCTAAAAAAAAACTTTAATATCTATGCTCTTATAATAGATGCCCAGAAAGCATTTGATAGAGTAGACATAAATTTTTGTTTGATGTGTTACCCTATTTTAACTTGCCCCAAGAATTCATTCAGATGCTACAAATATTATATAGTAATCCATACACTCGCTATACATCAATAGGACTTATTCTAACAGAATACAGATTAAAAATGGTACTCGTCAGGGTTGTCCCATGTCCCCTTATTGTTTAACCTATATCTAGAACCCTATTTTTATATATCAAGCAAAATTTGTATCATAATGCACCAATAATTTATAGGAATAAAATATTAATGTCAGCATTGATGATCTTATTATTTATTGTACAACCCCAATTTCAGACAGTGGAAAGATATTAAAGCTCATAAACGAATTTTCAGTAGTTTCTAATTATAAAATTAACTTACAGAAAACGAATATCTTCCCATTAAGAACCCCAAAGCCTTTTTCACTAATGGCCCTGATGGGAAGTTAACATGTAAAGAAAATATTAAATATTTGGGTATCAACTTCTCTACGGATAATAAGGACTTTTATAACAATAATGTTAAGTATGGGAACACATAATAGCTGATTGTGACAGATGGAAGAATTTAAAACTACGGTATTAGCAAAAGTATCAATAGTGAAAATGAATATACTACCACGAATGTTATACATATTTAGGTCTGCCCAATTATCAATTTCAAAACAGTTTTAAACAAATGCATAAAGATCTAGCTAAATTTATCTGGAACCCAAAAGAACTAGAATATCTTATGAGAAATTAATGACCCTAAAACAAGAGGGGACTTGAGCTACCAAACTTTGAAGCATATTATTTGATTATGCTAAACGCTAATAAAATTTTAAGAATTGCTAATTATGATGTAACGAATACAACATGGATACCAACTTGGGTGGTCTTGAATCATAAGCATATTTTGGATAGGAAAATAAATCCTAAAGCATTGCCCTTTATGGACAAAATTAGTCTGATAAAATATGGGGTCATGGACCACATAATAACCTGTGTCTCATCTTTGCAAACTTTATTTCAGTCTGTAGATTTATTGCAATATATGATGGTTCTTCAACCTTTCCACAGGAATCCTAATTTTAAACTAAATAATCAGCTGATCGATCTCAGCAAATTTCCATTAATACTTAATCTGACTCTATTTGATGTTTTTAATAAACTTGACTTATCGGCTTTACAAATTAGACAGGAAATGAATCTACCTAGAAGTTACATTGTTATAATGAGACAAGTTAAAGAACTTGCCTTGAGCTACTTTAGGAACTTTAAACCTGCAGCGGTTGTGGATAAGTGCTCTGAATTGTGGCAAGCTATCCAACAAGACACTAAATTTATAGCAACTGCATATAAATTAATTAATTGAAATTTCAGGACAAAATTTTGCTTTCAGAGTATTGGGTAAAAAGTAACAGTAACAGACAATCAGATATTAAAAGCAATTGATATAACTAGGAAATCAGTTTCTTTTCAAAACTGATGTACATTGATGATTTGGAACAATGCATATTACACACATCTTAGATTACATAAATTTAACCCTAGGAATTCTCCAATTTGTCCATACTGTGCAGATCAAACAGCGGATCTTCTTCATATGTTCTGGAGTTGTAAATCATTATATAAACTTTGGAACTCTCTTAAAGTACAACTGCAAAGATGGGTTATCAAAGTTCTACACTGTCATGGGAATTTATGATTCTACACATTCCTCCAAGAGAGCTTTCCAGATCGCAAACTATTATTTGTATGAATATTTTTTGCTAATGAAACTCTATATAGCCACAAATTGGCTAGAACCACATAAGACATCATGGAATAATTTTAAGCTTGTGGCTATAAAGCATATACTAGCACATAAATTACTTCTGAAACAAACTAACAAAAATATTAATAACCCGAAAATATGGGAAAAGGTCTTCAATATTATATTAGCATGATACTGATTTTAAGAATATATTAAATATAGGAAGCATTTCATGTAGATATTGTATAAATGGTTTGTAGTAGTTATAGTGTATTATGTGTGTGATGTTTATTGTATTTTTGTAATGTTTTTGGAAAATATATTTCAATAAAAATTTATTATGGAAAAAAAAAGAAAAACATCCATCTACCCTCACAAACACACTTAATTAATTAATAAGTCACATGATTAATTAAGCTTCAAACATCACTAATTTTAAATAAAATAAAAAATATATATATTCTATACACAAACTTTCTGAAACATATTTAAATGTTTAAATGAAATGCATATATAAAATAATTTAATATATTGTAAAAAACATTTTATGTTAATAATGTCATTAAGACCTGGCGCACTATCAGCACCTAAACGTATTTGCCATAGACTTTCTTTACATCCCAACCACGTCTTATAATCCCCTGAAAACATCTCTGAACTGACACTATCCAGCACAGAGAAAACACATTTTTTTAATTATTGCAAACAGCAGCATGTCTAGCCAAGGCGTTGTTTTGTTCTCCTTTCCTTATCGCTAACAGATGTTCATAAATCCGTCTTTTCCGACACCTAGTAGTTTTTTCAGTGTAATAACATGGACATGAGAGGCACTGTGCCACATAAACTACTATTTCACTATTACACGTATAGTGACCATTTGCCCAGAAAATGTTTTTATCATGACTGAAAAAAAATGAAGATGTATTACTAATATACCTACACTGTCTGCAATTGTTGCACACATAACTACCTTTTTTTGTATTCCCTTCGTGTTGGTGTTACTCCTGTCATTTGATCCTTGTTCTAACAAACCTTTCATATTTATAACTTTCTTAAACGTAAAAGATGGTCGTAAACCAAAGATCTTGACCAAATCAGAATTTCCTAAAAGAATTTTCCAATTTTCTATAATGATGTTCTTTATATACCACATCTCGTTGGTTATTGATAGTGGAAATGAACAACAATACTTTTGAATAGGACCTGACACCGTTTATATTGCAGTGTTGCTGCAAAGGCTGATAGATATAGGGCGACTATTGTAAGTAGAAAGCAGGGCAAATTAAGGAGAGATAGTTTGGCCTATTCAAATAAAACAGCCTATGCAGTACATGAATATAATAGTCATGTTTCCATTGAAAACAATGGAAACACACAGAGTGATATGGTAGATGGCAATGTTGGTGTACAGAACAACTAAATTGTCAATAACAGTAATGTTTTGAGTAATAGTTGTGATGGTTCTAATACTTCTAACAATTCCAATATGATGAATAATAATAACTTTAAGGTGATGCACAATGAGAATCAGAGTACTACTGTACAGGAAGGAAATGGTTCTTGTCCCACACAAAATTTGGGTCCTTTTTTAGTCGACAATCAGGGGAACAAGAAGACACCCACTTGGTCCAAAGTAGTACAGAACAAAGGGAAGGGGAGGGGCAGGAACAACAAAAAGAAATGGTAGTACATTCTGACAGTTCACAGTTTGGTATAGAAGTTTTGAACCTTTCAGATGTACGCTTATCAGAACATATCTATGATGTACTTAAAAAGGGTCTTTCTTTTATACCAGGAAACTCTGCTAATATTGCTAAGGTAATTGTTGATTTCAGATTATTTCTTAGAAAATTAAATCTGAGTTACATATTGAATGATATTAGAGTAGATAGTCATGGTATGGATACTAAGATTCCCAAGAAAAATAGTGCATACAATCCTCCACTTTTGGGGACACTTCAAGTTTTTCAGAATATTTGTGAGTCTGACTTTAGATGTTTAAAGTTTAACAACAAGGTGTATAATTTGACTCATCTTGAGGAAGAAGCATTAAAATATTTGTGTAACAACAAACAGTTAATGGTTATGAAAGTGGATAAGGGGGGCAAAATTGTGATTATGGATCAAGATGATTATATTTTGTCCCTGGAAAGATTGTTATAAGATGAAAAAGTTTACAAAAGAGTAGATTCATTGTTTATAAAAAATTATTTAAAATTGGATACATTATTCTTTGACATGTTCTGTCAGGGGGAGATAGATCATCAGACGTTTTCTTTTTTACAAGTGGAATTCCCTAAGATGGCAGTGCTTTTTGGGATTCTAAAAATACAAAAGAACTGTCACAATCCCCCTTTAGACCGGTTATTTCAGCATCAAAATCAAAGACTGAAACATTGTCAATTTGGTTAGATTATATTTTAAACCCTATAACACAGAGTTCGAAACACTATTTAAAGGATTCATGGCATTTACTTGAAATATTGAGGGATCTCCAACTTGATGAATGTAGTTTTTATTTTGCTTCTCTAGATGTAGTTTCACTTTACATGAATATAGACCAGGAAGTGGGACTGGAATACTTGAGAGAACATTTAAGTTCCTCCACTGATTTCAGTAACACTAAAATCAACACTATGTGTGCACTCACGGATATAGTTTTGGACAATAATTTTTTTCTATTTAATGGTAAATTTTATAAACAGTCATCGGGTGTGGAGATGGGGGCAAGGGTAGCACCTGCCTTTGCCAATTTAGTAATGGCCAACTGGGAGAACAAATACATGGTTACACATCAGTTAGCTGATAAAGTTTTGGTATATCGTCATTACATTGATGATTTGTTTTTCTTGTGGAAGGGTAATTACAATTAATTTGTTAATTTTGTTTCTGATTTAAATAGTTCTACCAACTTCTTTAAGTTTGTCATCAGTGAATTTGGACAAAGTATTGACTTTCTAGATTTGCATCTTACTTTTGATTTCCATTGTATGAACTTTATTAGTAGTATTTATAGGAAGTCAGTATTTGCTAATCAATACTTACATAGGGACAGCCTTCACCCACCCCATATGAAAAAGGGAGTGGTAAAGGGACAATTAATCAGGTTAAGTAGATTAACCTCTAGCGATGTAACTTTTTTAAATGAAGTAGACACTTTAAGAAGTTTTTTTGAAGCTAGAGGTTACAAAAAGGTATGGTTACAAAGGATAGAAAAAGAAGTGTTGTTGTTAACAAGTGGAAAGGCTGTTCCAATTTTGAAAGGTTGCACTGGACAGGTTGTACAAGGTGATGAACATAATAAGACTATAGTGTCAGGTCCTATTCAAAAGTATTGTTGTTCATTTCCACTATCAATAACCAATGAGATGTGGTATATAAAGAACATCATTATAGAAATTTGGAAGATTCTTTTAGGAAATTCTGATTTGGTCAAGATCATTGGTTTATGACCATCTTTTACGTTTAAGAAAGTTATAAATATGAAGGTTTGTTAGAACAAGGATCAAATGACAGGAGTAACACCAACACGAAGGGAATACAAAAAAAAAAAGGTAGTTATACGTGCAACAATTGCAGACAGTGTAGGTATATCAGTAATACATCTTTGTTTTTTTTCAGTCATGATAAAAACATTTTCTGGACAAATGGTTACTATACGTGTAATAGTGAAATGGTAGTTTATGTGGCACAGTGCCTCTCATGTCCATGTTATTACACTGGAAAAACTACTAGGTGTCGGAAAAGATGGATTTATGAACATCTGTTAGCGATAAGGAAAGGAGAACAAACAATGCCTTGGCTAGACATTCTGTTATTTGCAATAATTTTAAAAAATTTCTTTTCTCTGTGTTGGATAGTGTCAATTCAGAGATGTTTTCAGGGGATTATAAGATGTGGTTGGAATGTAAAGAAAGTCTATGGCAAATACGTTTAGGTGCTGATAGTGCGCCAGGTCTTAATGACATTATTAACATAAAATGTTTTTTACAACATATGTAAATTATTTTATATATACATTTTATTTAAACATTTAAATATGTTTCAGAAAGTTTGTGTATAGAATATATATTTTTTATTTTATTTAAAATTAGTGATGTTTGAAGCTTAATTAGTCATGTGTCAAGTTATTTATTATTTAAGTGTGTTTGTGAGGGTAGATGGATGTTTTTCTGAGGAAGTTTACAGTCATTAAAGTGAATGAAAGCTAACTACAGTGTCCGTGCTTTCCTGGGACTTGGTTTTGGTTTCAACTTTCTTTTTTATGTTCCATTTGTGAAGTTTTCTAGTTATCCAGTTACATCCAATGAGTTCTTTTTAATCAAGGTCAGGTGAGGTAGAGGTTGCTGTGTCAAAGTATAGAAGTACAGATCTGAAAGCACCGTACATATCCCAAACCTTAACATACCAACTCCACAGTAACACAAACATGAAGCAGGGAAAATTTTCCCTAAAAATGGAATCAGTGTTGGCACACACTCAGAAACTACATCAGCATCATTTTTATCCACACATCCACCACCTTATTTGCTTCTAAACTTTTCCTATTAATACTTATCCATACCAAGCATAAACATTTGTTACCATATACAATCCTATATATAGCCATACTCACTATGTTAGTCAGTCCTTATATTTGACACACATGGGCAGGTAACATTCTGAACATTTGCTATTTTGTGTGTCTCTGATAAGCTGTCAATACTTTGATTATTCAACATTTTGCACATCATAGTATATAATATCAAAGTGAACTATATACAGTATACATCTAAGGATACGTTAGATATATTATTTTCAACTTGTGTGACTCATCTTTCATCATATATTTTTACAAGAATTATGAAGGATCCGGTGGAAGGAAGGCTATGTATTTCCCAGTGTGCATGTTTTCTGTCTATATTATTCCATTAAACATGAATATAGCTGGGAAGTTTTTTGTATTTTCTTCAAGGATCATGGGCTTCCCTGTTTCTCATGAAATGTACAGAATTTTTTAATGAATAATCTTTTTTGTTTTAACCAGGAATACTTTAAGGAGTTAGAGATCACATCTATGGGGGAAAATTTACCCACAGATATGTCACATTATTTATGGGACTGTCTGAACTGAAATTTTTTCATGAAGATGATCATTTTACTGATAAGGTTATTCTTTACAATTTTTTTTTTTATGATCTGTTTACAATAAAAAGAACAACTATGAAATCTGAAGAATTCTTTGATTGGGTACATAGGAATTGTTTTCTATCTGGCGGTGGAAACACTGGCTCTAGATAATTGCTGAAGTAACACCCTGACCCCATGTGAAAAATGAGAAAAAGGGGTTGTAGATGGATGGATGGATTCCACTTTTACTTACGAATATTTGGATAATATATATATATATATATATATATATATATATATATATATATATATATATATATATATATATATACAAGAGGTGAGAATTCAAATTACTTGGCATAGGAAACCCACATCAACTAATAATTTCCTATATACCATGAGTGCACATCCGCATCAACTCATCAGCTCACTGCTCTGTGGAGACTTTCTGTGAGTTGGAAATTTAAGTTCTGAGAAGGATGAATTTCATGTTGCTCATGATACTATACTATGGGTGATGACTAGGGGTTAAAAGGAGAATCTCTTAAAGTTTTCTTGCAAAGGGTAGTTGACAAGATAAACACTAAGAGCTCAGGGGAGACTGTAGTATGAATGCAATAACAAATTCTGGGAGAGAGGAAATATTTGTCTCCAGTTATATCCCCTTTGTTGAAGGTGTAGGTATCAAGAATTTTGAAAAAGCACTGGTATGTTCTTACTAGTGTCAGCATTTTTGGGAATAATGTGAACAGATCCACAAAAAATAAACTACAGAAACTCCTCCTCTGATGGACAGAGTAGTCCATGCATGTGCCTTCGTTTACTTGGAGAAAGGTATTACAAATTCATGTAAGGGATGCTCAGTAAGAAAGTATGCATATCATGATAGATGTCACACTATATATGGTCACAATTTTAAAGTTGTACGGGTACAAGTTTGTTCTATAAAGGCAGTGGTGTTTGCGCTAAAATGTCCATGTGGTTTATATTATGTAACACTTCATTAAGTACCCGTTAGGGTGCAGGACCTTATTAGAGAGAAAAATAATACAGAACAACCTAGCTTTATAGTTGTGGACTTTAAGCAAGAATACAATCAGAACCACAAGCTTTTAAAGTGGTTTGTAATATACTTCTGTTAAAATGCTGATTGTGATCTATCTTGAGCTTTCTTATGTCTTGCTAAGAAAGGAAGCATGGTTTATTTATATTTATGAAACCCTGCAACACAATTATTTAAATAATGAGCTGGTGATGAAATATTTGTTGTACAAAATTAATTCATGTTGATTAATTAATTGCTTAAGAGATGAATTTTCTGACTGGCAGCTTTTTCACATATTGTAGAACTGAACTTTGATTTTTTGTAGAGCAGGTCGTTACCTTGAGAAGGCAAGTTGTCAAGTCATCAGATTTCTGGTTTATTATTTTAGTCAAAGTGTTACACTCCTAAAGGCTACCGGACTGTAAGTTCACTGCACTGCTCTCAGTCTGTGTGCTTCTGTATATATGCTAATGAGGGCTATTTTCACCAGTTTGGTAGTAGAAATCTCACATCCCTCTATTTTATGTCATTTTTTTGTCTTAGCATCTGTATCATCAACCAGATTAGAATAACTCTGTAAGACATTTGTGCCTGTATCTGAACTCTGCAGTTTATGATTCACCATTTCTAACTATGCACTTACAACAGACACCTTTTTTGTATTTTTCTCTTCTTTGAGCAGTTTGCCTGAAACTCTAGAAATTCACTGTCATTTGCACAGTTCAGTTACTCTACGGTTTAAATCAAACATTCTCTGCATTAGCTTACATTAATTATTCTGAAACAATCAAAACAGCAAGCATACTGATTATTTTATATTCTATTGCATACATGTAAACTGTCCCTTTGCACTTCCTTTCTGAGCTGCATCACAGAAGTAAAATGCTATTCTCTTTTCAGTGATTGCATATTTGACTGTACACTGCACTTTTTTCAACATTTTCCAAATGTGTTGCCTGACTTCAGTTACTCATACCCACAAATACAAAATGACCTTTGCTCAATATGTTAGGTTGCTTTAACAAAGAATGCAGAGCTACCACTTGAAATGACTGCTTATGCACTTTGTTTTTATAAACATAGCTCAAACAAATATGATGTTGGCTTGGGATTGTGCCAAGATTATGATAACTATATTTATCTGAATTTTCTTACTTGTAGTTTAGAAGCAACATTCTGAATGCAGACTAAGACAATATGCACTGTTCTTTAGTATTTAGCTTAAATACAACAGCTTTGCAATTGGTGATGCTGCAGTAGCGTTGTCGCCTCACAGTAAGACGTTGTCCTGTTCGATTCTCAGCTAAAGCGTCTTCTGTGTGGAGACATGCCTGAATGGGCGTACCTTTGTTGAAGGTTGTGCATCAGAGCTGGCAACTCAGCACGTAAAAATCTACTGCCAATCATTAGCGGACCGGAGTTTCGCTGTGGTGACCCCTAACCGGGAAAAGCCAAAAGCACAACAACAACAACAATAGCTTTGCAATTGATCTACATTCCCTCAGTCCTAATGTTCTGAAAAATATTTTATCACTCACCTCTAGTATTTTGCAATGCTTTTTGTCACAATGCTCTTGTCTGTACATTCTGTCTAGTCTATCAGCTTGCTCAGCATCTCCAAACTGCATTTCTATTGTACCTCACAAGCATTTCTGTTTCTAACTGATCATTTACCTTTATGACATTTAAACCACCATCTTGCAAAAATGGTCGTTACCGTCACACATTCTGCAAACTTATATTTTTGCTTTGCATTGCCTCTTATAATGCATTTAACCACAATGTTTACCCTGGGTATGGCTCGTTGCTGCTCATTTGTTACCAGGTACCATTTTGTTCATTACAGTGGAATATCATATGGCTTTCTTTCTGAATTTATTTTTACTTTTTATAGCTTCTAGGCTACAGTTTCTCTTTATTTTCACATGCAGCATCAGTCTCCTTAGCAATATTTTTTTAACTATGGAATTGACAGTCTGCTGGTACAATGGACATCTGTGGCTTTTACCATTGTCAGATCAGTTTATCTTAACAATTTGCCTCTTATAATGACTACTTTCAATGCCACCAAATATTCTGTTCTTTGTCTAATTAAGGAGCCACACTTTTGCCCACAATCACAATCATGTCCTGTGTCTCAGATTCGCACCTTGGTAGCATATACATCAACGTCTCTTGGAACTCTTGATTTTTGGTGAAAAATATATGTTTCACATGGGGTAAAATCTTCTTTACTTCAAAATATGCCTTTTTTACTTTTGAAAACTGCCAAACTGTTTAGCTCTGTCTCTTTTATAGGAAAAGTATTAAATGCCTTAATGGCTTTCTCACCTTTAATATGAAAAAATATGGCACTGGATATTTTCTAGCATGTCTCCAAGGCAGCTCTAAGCGATATGCAGCTTAAACCTTTGTTACAGGACCACCAATTCTTTTAAGGGTTTCTCCAAGCACTCAGAGTTATTAGTGGTTGGTTGGATGCCACATAAAAAAATAAAATCTAACTACAGACCCTGGTGCTCCTCCTTAATTTCCATTAATAAGGTTTAGGGCTGGTTAGGACAACAATGCATCCTGGTTCTTCATCATATTACTGATGATAGTGTTTTCCTTTTCTTCATCCCTATGTGCCCTCGTAGCACTCAATACGTGCAACATTCAGTAGGCAGACTCAGCAGATCTACTCCTCACATCTACAAGTGGCTGACTTCAGCATACCACTCTGCCCACCCTCAGGAAACACTCCATGGTTGTTCCCCATCCTTTTTGTGTGCCCTATGCATCCCCCCTTCCTTCTTCCCCTTCGGAAGGACACAAACCTCCACCCCTGACAGCACCACAGATCCATGAGGTGCTAATCGAACATAAGTCATCTGGGCCATAGCCATGGCTTTATCCCCCTATGCTGCATTACTGACTATATTGAACCAAAACTTGAAGAAATATATTTCCAAAACCTAAAATTTGAATGATGTGCAGGCTACACTAAAAAGATATGAATTTTCTGGTGAATTGTAAGTAAATGGCTTCTGTGTTTGAAAGTAAAATAGGAAAGTGGAACTCCAACCCTGTGTGTGAAAATGGGAAAAGGGGTTTGGAACAGATGAATGAAATCCCACTACTGACACCATATAAGTCTGTAAGAGTGGAGGTGTTAACACTTAATATGTCAGACTGAGGTACAGTGATCAGGAAAGAAAGTCTGAAACTGAAATATGTGTTATTATTTAGTGACTTTGTTGCTCATAAAATTTGTGGCTTTCTGACAAATCACTGAGGAAAGAAGTCATTAAATGATGACATGCATTTCATTTTCAGACTTTCTTTCCTTCAGACAATGCAAATCTTTCTCAAAACGTTTATAAGTTTATAACAGCAACATTACCCGTCCCCTCCTTTATTTAGTGCACATATTTTAAAATAAGAGGTGGAGGGGTACTTAAAAGAGCAGAGAAATACAACAAAAATCAGGTATATTCTGCAAAACTAAAGAAACATACCTCATTTTCCTTGTATTTCCCCATATCTCATACCTCTAAACTGTCCACAGGTTACAGCTTTTTTACTTTTACAAAAAAAAAGTAATGGAGATCTTCCTATATCCGCTGCTTGCTTTCCAAAGCACTGATGTACTGTGTAAATGTGGAAATGGAAGTCCCATATGCATGTGCAGTAGATCAACAAAGCACTGCAATCAGGAAGCAACAGGGAAGAACACCACGGCACCCTTATACAAAGACATTATTTAAGAAAACTAAGTAATTTCTTTCTTAAATAATGCCACTGTATAATAGCAATAACCCACAGCTGGGTGTGGGTAATGCTGGATTTACCCAAGGTTGGGTTTGTCGCCCTTGTGACCAAACCACAACAACTGTGGGTAAATCCAGCATTACCCACACCCAGCTTATTGCTATATTGTCTTACAAGACTTGATCTACTCCTTGCTGCATGACTCACATCCTATAGTATTCTAACTCTTAATGGCATGCTACTTCATGTACAATGTATGTGACACATTGGTGTTGAGAAATGGTATGTTCAGTCTAGTCTGGCAATGATGTGGAGTAACTTTGCTACCTAGATGCAAGTCACATCCCTCCCAGCTGTTCTCTACAACTATAGGCAAATCCACCTTTGCCACAGCATCCACAGTCATCTTGCCTAAGTATGGGTCACTTCACACAAAGTGCACCCTTCCTTTGGTCAGTGTTGCTTCTAAAACAATCAAGCAGTACAGCTGCTTCTATGTACAATGTTACAGTATGTTACAGACATCGGAGTGGCATAGTGGTTAGCTTTGCAGACTCACAGTACTTTGCTCTCCAGTTTGCTTTTTGACTGGGGTGTCTTTCATGTGGAGTCTGTCCACCCCTTATATCCCAATAGGTTTCACACTGGGTGCACCTGTGTGTGTGTACATGTGCATGTGTGTGTGGGTGGGTGGGTGTGTTTGTGTGTGTCTGCACGTATGATTCACTGTCTTGTACTCCTTGTACATTAGGATAGGCTACTGAACCCCTTACAACCCTTAAATAGTTTAAGTGGTTAATCAGAGAATGAATTAAAGAATAAAATATGTGGGTCTATATCACATCAGCGAACGCTAAAAATACTGGCTGCATCTTTTATACCCCTGGTGCACTGACGTCAGGTAAGAGGCGACAGCAACTGACGCCGGACCTAGACTTTGGAATTCAGGCCGAGTGAGGGTAGCCTGCCAGCAGGATAACGCAAGTGTAATGACTGCAACAGTGAAACACAAAGAACATCCACTATAACTAAGAACAGTTCTTTATTTTTACTTTTGCTGCAGACATAGACCAAGTACAGTACTGCTGTAGCTCTGTATCCATGTATGACTATGATCTATACTTTGCTGCTATTTTAGCTTTTGCTGTGAATCTGTTACATACTCTGTTCTGCTGTATTATCTTGAACATATTTTCCCAATTTACTATCAAAAATGTTACTTACAGCATATGATATTTTTCTACAATGTTCTGCACTTATTTTACTTATTTTCTGGGTCTGGGGTGAAAAGATCCATGTTTGATCAGTCGTCAGCCTTTTCAAACAAGTAAAAAATAACATAAAAAGGTACCCTCAAAGTAAGACAAAATGTTAAAAGGAGTTCACTAATGGTGTACTAGGGAGTATTGTAGTAAAAGTAATCAGAACATGATGAATAGAAACACAGACATTTTGGGAACATCAAACTAAAAGAGAAAAATAATAATACAAGCAAACAAAAAAGCCTCAAATTCTGACTGCCTCCCTCTAAAAAGTAAAGAAAACAGCATTTTGGTTTAATAAGAAATAAATGCAGCTTCTCTGAGCTATCAAAACAGGGTAAATATCACATGAATACTAAAAAACAGAGGTACAAAACACATCAAAAATTAATTTGGTATGCTTTGTGACTTTCAGGCCACTGTGCTTCCATTTTACTTCAAATATTTTTTATTTAGGTATAATTATATGAAGGTTTTGCTGACATTATCTGAGGTTTGTGTTTTACTTAACTTATGTTAAAGATGCTTTAAGAAAAATCTGATAATGAAAGAAAGAAATAGAAAGTTGCCAACTGCCTCACTAAGGATTTGTTTTTTTAAAAAAGCTCTGTTTTGGGGAAATATATTTTGAAATAAACAATGTGGGTAATCTGGGAATAATTTCACTGTACTTGAGATCTACTGGTTTGCTTGTTTAACTGAAGTTTGCCCTAGGATTGAAAATTATTAAATTAATAATTCTCCATTAACAGCACAAAGTATTCTAAACCAAACATGTAATATCAGGATATTCTTTAGTTCTAATGACTAAAGAGGAGCGCACACACACACACACACACACACACACACACACACACACACACACACACACACACACACACACACACACACACGCGTTATTTTGCTGTATTTTTATAGACTTGACATGTCAGACAAATTCTTTACTTAGTTGTCTGAAGTATCATAAAAACACTGACTTAGAACTGCTTGTATAAGTCAATGAATGGCACAAGGTAATAAAGTCCATTAGCATTCTTTTACCATGAAATCAAACATCACTAAATGTTCCAGAAAAGTGCTCTTAATGGAAGGCACTCTTCTTGAAGTTACACATAAAATTTGTTTAAAAGGGATTCTTTAGAGAGGGCTGGAGGTAGAACAATCTTTTAAAATACAAAAGCAGTGCAGGTTATCTCTTATGTAATCGTTGAAGGCAGAGATGTATAACCTGCACATTTAGCCTTGAGTAGGGACAAAAACACACATTTAATTCCTTAAACTACATGTTTGTACTATGTGCATTTCCTCTGTCCTGCTCCTCATCAATGCAGACCTTATATTTTACTTTTTTTTACTAGGCTTTACTTTTGACAACCCGTTGAATGTCGGATTCTCATTTCAAGAACTGAGGAAAAAACAGATCTTGAAAAGAAGACAATGTATGTAACATTAGTATATGACAAGATTGTATGATTTTTGAGAGATAATCTGTTTTAGATATATATATATATATATATATATATATATATATATATATATATATACACACACACACACACACACACACACACACACACACACACACACACACACACACACACACACACACACACACACACACACACACACATAAAAATGAGGCAAAACCTGGGGCAGCCTTAAAATTCAGAGAGTTGAGAGTGTTCTGTCCTATCACTAAGGAATAACTACACAGCTGACATTTCCTACATCCCCATAAAGACAGCCCAGCATTTCAGTTGCCCATATACTGAAGCAATTGATATGATGCAATTTTGACTACAGGAGACATAATTGCTGGCTGGCAACATAGCGACAATGGTGAGTATCAGAGAAAGGTATCAGACATATCCACAAGATTGTTCTGCCATGCCATCATTCATTCATTCATTCTCCAATACCAAGCTTATCTTCTTCTGGGTTGCAGGAGAGCTGCAGCCAACTGAAGTAACTAGAAAGTGCAAGGCAGAGAAGCAATCCTGAATGGGATAATGGTTCAATGTTGGATGTATGCATGCACACACTCACTTATTCAACGCATGTATGTCTACAGGGAATGAATAGGATCAAGCAGTCTGCCTAAATGGCACATGTTTGGGATACAGCAGGAAAGTGAAAACCAGATCATCTGGCTACAACCCACACAAGCATACACAGAACATGCAAGCTCCTGAAGAAGGTAATACAGCCAGCAACTCAAATGAAGAACCAACAGCTGTGAGGCAACACCACCAAATGTTGTACAACAGCACTACCTTCCATTTCTACAAATATCTCCTATCTGCTATCCTGTGCCTGTTGAGTGACAATATCATGTGAATATTGCTTTTATTGTGTAACAAACAGGAGATCAGACAGTAGTAGAAAAAGGACTGTACCTACAGACTTTCCTTATGCATCTCTGCTAGCTGCATTATGACATCATACAACAAGACTTGTGTAACTAACATAAGATGCTTCTGTAGTCTGGCATTCTAAAACAAAAGAAACATCTACAAAAGTATTCTTAAAGAAAAATTTGGCAACATTTGAAAGTCAGGAATCAAACCTGATACCATGGTTGCACAACAACTAGTCCATAACTATAAAAAAGCAGTAAGCAGACATTGGAATTGTGGGTGTTAAGGCAGTGCCTTATTAAAAGAAGGCAAAATATAAAATACACAGTTACATACTTGGAAACAAACACAAGAATAATACTGTTTATTTGTAACTGAAACTTGTCTGCTTATCATACCTCATTCAAACAAAACCTATGAAGATTATGATAAAATGTTGAAACATACATTACTATTTGGTAGACTGCAAGCCTGCGTATCATAATCCCTTATATTTATTTCTATTTATTTATTATTTGCACTTCGTTGGCATACCTCTCAACTGTACAGATTTTCGCAGAATGTCCAGATTTTTGCGCCATGTTTTTGGTTTGTTTTGCATACAGTTGTGGTTTTCTGGCAAATTACTAGCAAATCATTGAGGGTTAATGTCTGAAAATAATGACAGACACTTGAGTTTCAGATTTAATACCATTCAGAAAATTCATGCTAATGCAAAACATGTTATTCTATCAATTTTCTAAGTTTAAAAATAATGGAAATGAAGTATCTGAGAAAGGTGATAGGATGCACACTGTGGGACAGATGAAGAAATAAGGACATAAGAGCAGAAGCCAAAGTAGCTCCAATTGCAGAAAAGATCAAAGAGAACAAATTACGGTGGTTTGGAGATATGTAGAAAAGCAGAAGACAATCTGGTGAGGAAGATTTGGGACAGACAGGAAAAAAGTAAGAGGAAGCAAGAACATCCAGCAAAGAGGTGGCTGGATTGTGTGAAAGAAGATCTGCGACAGTCAGGTATGAATGTGAAGAAGGCAGGAGTGTGGCACTGAATCGAGAGAGTTGGCGACAGTTAACACAATACCCTGACTCCATGTAGAAAAATGGGAAAAAGGGGGCTGATGATGATGATTTCTAAGTTTGTAAGAGCAATAATTAAAAAGTGTCCCAATTTTTCGGCCTTTGTCCTCCCATTATTGATGGCCTTGTCCAGATTTCTTGTTATTAGAGGTTGAGAGGTATGTTTACTGGCCAGGTTAGTCTCATTGTATCAGTAGCCTCTTACTGAAGTATTATGCAAAAATGGAGGAACCATAATGCACAATACAACACTATTGTCTGAGTCTGCAGTAGACTGAGAAAAGAAGTCTAAGAATTTAACAACTAACTTAGTTAAACACGAGTATGTGATGAAAGTGCTGTGGCTGAAAAAAGCGCATTTTACAACGTACCATATCAACATGAATTCTATAATCTCTCCTCTAAACTCTAGTAGAAATCAGCATAGCACACAGATTTTACAAAGATGCAACATAGTTGGAGAATACAGTCATTTTTTTTCTTACCAAACACCATTATTCAAGTATTAACATTATAAGGCAAAATATATTATTGCTTTGGTTTAGGACACATTGTCTGTAATAACTTTACTATTATGTTTTTGAGTATTTACTTATATGAAACTTTTATTGTGGCAATCTGTCTGAAAGTAACTTACCCAAAGTAAGACTTTACCATATAAGAATTAGTAAACTACTAAGAAACAAGCATTTATTAATGCTAAATGCTGAGATACATTGGGGCACCGCTGAAACATTATTGTATAAAGTTGTGTGCTCAATAAAATGTTATGAGAGGAAGAAGGGCAATAGCATATCAAGACATTTACAGAGAGACTTCACCAATCAGATCATAGAGGGCAGACTCATAAAATGTCTCACTCATTAAGTTTCTCCTTCCAAAGAGGTACTTCCTAGAATTCTGCATGGGACCCTGACACCCTTGTTGTGGGGAGTTTGCCCAACATCTCCCTTACAGTGTAGGAGGATCACACCACTTCTGAGGAAGGCTGGCAATCTCACTGAGCTGGATGTTTGATGAGTTTGCCCTTGATAATTAGAATCACACCCAAGTTTAAGAAACTCAGGTGGTACCTTCAGTAGATTCCTCTCCTAAGATTCCATACCATTCTCAATCCAAGAGCTCCAGAACACAGGCAATCTAAAAGAGGAACCAGAGAAAATGAAAGGTGAGTTTTAAAAACAATACCCATCATATAAATATTTGGGTGGATGAATGGTGAAATGGTTTCTGTGTCGCCTTACTTTCCATGGTATTACACCTTGTAGGACATGTAAGGATTATCATCAGACAGGAATATCAAGAATGACATTAAGGATACATTAGTAGGAAAGGGTGGAAGGAACACAAATAGTCCTGCTGACCCCATCTTAAAACCTGTGTTGGTTAAGCTAAGATGTCCATGATAGCAGTAGTGCCATTGTCAAATTACATCTAGAAATGAGTAATTCCACAAACAGTCAAAAACTGGCACACAAAACACCTGACAGGCAATGTAAATGGTGAAGGTAAAGCACTGGTATAAGTCACCCAGGTAAATCTATAAGGATCTTGAAGAAATCACCATGTAGTTAACAGAATGAGTGTGGCTACTATATAAACACTTAGTACTGAAGCTTGTATACTTTGTCTTCAAGAACTCATCATCCCCCATGCAATGGAATGCTGCTTTCCCACAAGTGGACACTTTTAAAGTGACATTGTCATCCAGAATGCTAACTCTGAAAACAAATCACCTTGAGAAAAAGGGGGTGTGGTGGAGATTATGCAATTTAGCAGTGCTCCCCAAACGCTCCATGGTTTGAATGGGAATAGTGGTTTTAATTTCTCTTCAAATCTGACAAGACTGTATTGTTGGTTATATAGCCTATAAACAGAGAACACACATAAAGAAAGAACTCAAAATCAGTGAGTTCTGGGAAATGAGTAAGAAATCTGTTTATATATTTATTTATTTAGGTGTTAACTGGCTGAAATTTAGTTTGCACTCAGAAATCTCAGACCGTATTCTTTCATGATCCAAGATTTACTCATCTGCAGATTTCATCCACATACTGCCATTATGATAACAGTAGTGCATCCCAAAATCTAGGCTGGAGTACAGCAAAGTAACCCAGGTGGGCTTTTATTTACAATATTGTATAGTAATAAGTTCCGTTTGGATTACAATTCATCTCTGTACCAGACTGCAGTAACTAGACCAGCAGAGCTCCATTAATGTCCAGCCTGTATCAACATTACTGTACCACATCCTAGCAACCAGTCCAATGGAGACCTACAGTACTTAAACTAGTACTAATGTCGAGCACTGGGAAGAGGTTACTGTATCATGCCACACTAACCAGTCTGACAGAGGACCATTCATAGCAGTGCTAATGTGCAGCATTATAAGGACTTGAAGAGGACAAATAGGATTCACCTTCAAAAGAGCAGAAGCCAATCTGACAAACTATGGAAACTATATACCTGTCAGTCCAAGATCAGTTATACCACAAAATTATGGACATTTTGTTAAATGACAGCATTTGAGAATATCTGTGTGGATCTGGGGGTATATTAATTTAAGTAGTATAAAGTTACGACATGACCTTGCCAAACAAGTTTTAACAGTCTTTGTAGGTAACTGGTCCATTAGTTCAGGAATGCTAGTGGATGTAACCTACTGTGACCTTCAGCAAGGCATCTGTCACAATACTATGTAAAAGTAAACAAGCCCCTAAATTAGTCCTCTATATATATATATATATATATATATATATATATATCTATATATATATATATATATATATATATATATATATATATATATATGTGTGTGTGTGTGTGTGTGTGTGTGTGTGTGTATATATATATTTATATATATATATATATATATATATATATATATATATATATATTATCTATATATATATATATATATATATATATATATATATATATATATATATATATATATACACATATACACACACACACACACACATATCATAGGATCACAGGAGATTACTAGACTAATAGCCCTGTTTCCATGGGAAACTTTAAAAGGGAATTGAATAGGTTGGAACACAAAATGATAGTTAGGTATCATCCCAGGGGTATAAATTTGGATAGTAATTTCACTCTCTGATGTTTTTACTGTACTTTTGTACTTTTTTCATGTGATATGATTAAGTAATTGTAGTTTTCTGAATAAGTTGTTTGCAAAAATGTGGGGGATGTAATGTTATGTTATTTTTTTCCATTCATTCCTTTTTATGTGTTTCCTCTTCTTAAAAGAGGTTTTATAACATCTATTTGCATTTGTATTAAGTGCATGCATTGGCACTTTAAAAAGTTGAATAATCATTTAATTAACATTGTGAACAATTAGCCTAGCTATTATATAAAGGGATGGTTTATTGCTTTGAATTTGTCCATTGAAAGCGAAATGCCGAGGTACCAGAGCACTGAGCCCTTTCATTAAATGGATTTTCTTTAGCTATCCGTGTTTCTACCAGCGTTGTTGGTTTTTATTTTGGGTGTTTTTGAATTTGCAGTGCGAGTGGAAAGTTTTTACTTTCTCTTGGTGGTTTTTTTGTTATGAGTTCTGTCAATGCTGGAGAAGACAATGCCGGTGATGGCTTTATGTTTGCTGATTTTCTTAAGGAGAGGGAACGCAGGTTTGCTGACATGGATTTCTGGTCTGTCAATGCATCTGACTCCTGCACTGAAGATTTTGACCATTTGGAGCGTCTTATGTCTAAGGAGGTGATGGTTTCATATGACTTTAAATTATTGGAAAAAATATGTTTCCTTGGGGATCACCCCTAGGGATTTGCGTATTGATAAACTGCCTGCCAGAGGTTTTGCAGATGATGAAAATGACCTATTACTTGAATGGAGACAAGCAGCACATGATTGTACTTTGAACTGGCTTAAAATTCTTATGAAAAAGAACATTCACACTATTGATAAACTACGGGGGGATATTGCTGAACTGCAGAATAGCTTAATGGAAAAGATCCCCCAAACTGTTTATCATAGTGCTTTTAAGAACATTAATGATAAAATCAATAAGGTTGAGTCGGAGGTCCTTGTTCGTAAAAAACGTAAATTGAATAGAGATGTGAGAGACTTTGGGAATGATGAAGTGTATACTTGGCCACGTAAGGGGTGACGTTATCATCAGAAATCCAGAATGCGCATGTTTAGGAAGGAGGTTGGGTCCTCCTGTTCCTCAATGGAGATGACTGGAAGTAGAAATAGTGTGTCATTTGTAGAAATAGGTGTAGAAAGTTCTCCGGAGAGGGCAGAATTAACAAAAAACACTCCTGTGGACGGAAAATCGAGTTGGCAAGTTCAGACTCGGTCACGGAAGAATCCAGGGAAGCCTCACAACAACAAGAAGTAAGAACATATGTTGGTAATGACTTTTTGAGCTCCACTGATATTTCTGCAAATGTTTTGGACTTTGATCCCTTGACTTTGGACAATGCCCCTTTTACCGTAAATGTGAATTCTAATTTTGTTTCAGCGTGTCGACCCGTTTTTGAGGGTGATTTAAATGTTATCAATTTATCTAAATTGTCTTTGTCTCATGACATGCTGAATGTTTCATGTAAAGGTTCTAAGTTCATACCTACCAAACTTCCATTGCTAGCAGACATCATCATTGAAGTTAAAAAGTTTGTTCGAAAATTGAATTTGAGGGTGTTCTTTTCTGAACATGAAATACATCTTGATTTAGAAACTTTGAGTATTTCTGAGAGTGAAGATCTATTAAATTTAAGTATTTATGATATTTCTGAATATTCTGAATTGTGTGAACCTAATAACTGTGATAGTGAAAATGATGATGAAAGTTTTGGGCGGGTTACGGACACATGGTTGTACCATATTTTCCTTCAAATAGCACCTTTATGCCGCCTAAACAGTCGGTGCTATTAATGTGTTTGAAAAAACAGTCTGCACTAGGATTGAGCAGGAATTTGTTAATTTTTGTAAAGGTAAAATCACTTACAATCTCAAGAAAAATAAATGGCTTGCATTGAAGGAGTTAAGATGCAATTTGGATAAAATAGCAGTAAGACCTGCGGATAAAAGTGGTAATTGGGTTGTTATGGATATGGAACAATACAAAGGTATGGTTCAGGGTTTGTTACAGGAAAATGTTTATGTGAAGTTATCCGGTAATCCATTGAAGCATTTCTCTGATGATCTTTGTGAATTACTGGAGAAAGGTGAGAGGTTCAGGTTTTTGACGGCCAATGATGTTAATAAACTTATGGTATCTGAACCTAAGCATCCATATATCTATGCCATTCCAAAAATTCACAAGTGTTTAAATAACCAGCCAGGGAGACCTATCATCTCAGGTATAGAGTCATACATAAAGAGAGTTAATACATTTTTGGATTTTCACTTTAAGAAGTACCTGATGAAGGTGCCATCTCATATTAAGAACACTAATGATGTCTGTAAGGCATTGTGTGGGATGAAGTGGGGACAATGACTACTTCTGGGCAACAGATGATGTATCCTCCTTATATACCAACATTAATAAATGTTGGGGTTTGTAGGCCATGCAAAAAATGATGGGAGAGGGTCCCCGTACTACTTTTTTATTATCTCTTTTAGAGTACAGTTTGACTCATAATTATTTTATGTGGAAGAGTAACTTTTATTTACAAGTCAGGGGGGACTGCGATGGGAGCAGCATTTGCCCTGTCATATGCCGTCATTTATATGGGGGAGTTCGAGAAACAGTTCATGTTTCACAAACCTTTTTTCATCAATAATGTTTTTTATAAATGATGTATTGATGATTTGATTTTTGTTTGCAGGGGCAGCCAGTCTTTATTTTTGGAGTTTATGCAGGATCCTAATGGTAACACACATGGCTTACAGTTGGTTTGGGAATGTCAATCCCGAAGGATACCTTTTCTGGACGTTGAATTTTACATTGGGGAACATGGTACAGTGCAACATAGACCATATAGAAAACTTACTATGGTGAATAACTTTTTGCATGCCAGCAGCATGCATCCTCCCCATTTGATTAGGGCATTGCCAGAGGGTGAAATGAGAAGGATTCTCAGAAATACTTCTGAATTTTTATATTGTGAAGTGTTTTTGAATGAGGCACAGGAAAGGTTATCTAGTAGATGGTATCCTGAAGTGGACCTTTTTGGGATCAAGCACAGGCTGTGTGGGAGAAGTTATGTTGAACAGCATAAAGCTGGTAGGGTATTTCAGCATCAGGATGATAATCAGAGGTTATTTTTTGTAACTACATTTTCTAACTTTTCCAAGCTGTTAGAAAGGATTGTTTTGCAATATTGGCACATCATGACAGATGATATGCAGGTTGGTAGGCTGTTTCCCAAACACATATCTTTCTCCTATAGGAGGTTTAGTAACTTGAAGGAGTTACTTAATAAAATACTGGATTGCACTCTAGCTGGAAGGGAAGTGGGTATGTATAGGTGTGGGCATTGTTCAGTGTGCAATAGAGTTAGAAATTTGCATGGTGTCAAGATCAATGATAAAAGATATTTTGCTTTTAAAGGTTTGATTGTCTTTCTTGTGGGGTCATTTATGCCATTGGTTGTGACTGTTCTAGTCCCTTTTGGTATATTGGTCAGACCACAAGGAGGGTAAAAGTTTGTATTCTTGAGCATTTGGGTGATATCAGGAGGAGTAATTTAAACAGTCCTGTGGCTTCTCATTTCGTGTCCGTACATAATGGTAGCAATGAGGGGTTTATTTTCAGTGTGTTGGTATGTCCCAGAAATTCCGTGGGAAACTTTAAAGGGGAATTGAATAGGTTGGAACTCAAAATGATAGTTGGGTATCATACACTACATCCCAGGGTTATGAATTTGGATAGTAATGTCACTCTCTGATGTTTTTATTGTAATTTTGTACTTTATTCATGTGATATGATTAAGTAATTGCAGTTTTTTGAATAAGCTGTTTGCAAAAATTGGAGGATGTAATGTTATGTTATTGTATTTTCCATTCATTCCTTTTTATGTGTTTTCTCTTCTTAAAATAATTTTTATAACATCTAATTGCATTTGTATTAAGTGCATGTATTGGCACTTTAAAAATATGAATAATCAGTGAATTAACATTGTGAACAATTAGTCTAGCTGGTATATAAAGGAATGGTTTATTGCTTTGAATTTGTTCCATTGAAGACGAAATGCTGAGGTACCAGAGCACTGAGCACTTTCATTAAACGGATTTTCTTTAGACATCTGTGTTTCTGCCAGCGTTGTTGGTTTTCATTTTGGGTGGTTTTGAATGTACAGAAAGTAACCCAGATGGGCTTTTATTTACAATATTGCATAGTAATAAGTCCCTTTTGGATTATAATTCATCTCTGTACCAGACTGCAGTAACTAGACCAGCAGAGCTCCATTAATGTCCAGCCTGTGTCAACATTACTGTACCACATCCTAGCAACCAGTCCAATGGAGACCTACAGTACTTAAACTATTACTAATGTCGAGCACTGGGATTAGGTTACTGTACCATGTTACACTAACCAGTCCGACAGAGGACCATTCATAGCAGTGCTAATGTGCAGCATTATAAGGACTTGAAGAGAACAAATAGGATTCACCTTCAAAAGAGCAGAAGCCAATCTGACAAACTATGGAAACTGTCTACCTGTCAGTCCAAGATCGGTTATATCAAAAATTATGGAAATTTTGTTAAATGACAGCATTTGAGAATATCTGTGTGGATCTGGGGTATATTAACTTAAGCAGTATAAAGTTACGACATGACCTTGCCAAACAAGTTTTAACAGTCTTTGTTGGTAACTGGTCCATTAGTTCAGGAATGCTAGTGGATGTAACCTACTGTGACCTTCAGTATGGCATCTGTCACAATACTACATAAAAGTAAACAAGCCCCTAAAATAGTCCTGTGTGTGTGTGTGTGTGTGTGTGTGTGTGTGTGTGTGTGTGTGTGTGTATATATATATATATATATATATATATATATATATATATATATATATCTACACACACACACACACACACACACACACACACACACACACACACACACACACACACACACACACACACACATATCATAGGATCACAGGAGATTACTAGACTAATGGCCCTGGGGCCCTTACAAACCTAGCCAAGATGTTATCCCCAAAAAAGAAACCTCAGTCAGCACCTGTCACCCCTATCAATGAGGGTCACAGGTGGAACTCCTGGGACAAACTTGTGGTTTCCCATCCACTCATCAAGGCTGTGCTTGAGGAGGGTCAGTGAGGTACTCTGATGTGTATCGGAAGTCTATTCCAGAGATGGGGCAGCCTCTGGGAGACAAACCTGGCTCTCCAGCAGGTTTTGCTGATGTTGCATATTAGATTCAGGACTTTCGAGCAGGTAATGCATGAGGAGTTAAGACTTGCAGATATGGAGCATCTCTAGCAGGGCAGGGTCCAAGATTGCCTTGTAGGCAAGACACAGATCACCCCTGAGCAATCTGTATGATACCGAGTAGAGTGATAATGATTTGTGCCTGTCCACATAGGACAGGTGTTGGAGGCCATGGATTCTCTTTGTGAGGTATGTTTGTGACCTTTCCAGTTGCTGCAGATGTTGGAGAGGTACATACCAAATGGGATGTTATACTCAATTACTGGTCTAATAAGGGAGAAGTATAGAGAATAACCTTATTTTTTTCTGGATGCAATCCCTTTACTTATGAGATGAATCAGTTAAAAGGATTTTCTTACCACTGTCGCTACATGATGGTTGAATGTGAGACTGTTGTCAACCTGAGTACCTGGGTCTCTCACCACAGATTGTGCACTTAAGGGGTTGTTGTTGATGTGGTAATCAGTTGGGATCATGTTTTTGCCAAATGGTATGGTGATACATTTTTTTTGCATTTAACTTGAGGCCATTATTTAGCCCCAGTCATTAGTTGCTGTGAGACCCTCTTGCAGTATGTTAACATCATTTGGGGAGTCAATGACAGCACCCAACTTACAGTCATTTACAAACTTTGTCAGTCACATGCCTTCTGTCTTTACCTGGATCTCTGAGAAGTACATGCCAAACAGTAGGGGTCCCAGGACAGATCCCTGAGGAACTCCACTAGTGACAGGTCTGATATCGGAGGTGGAGGCACCTATTTTGACCTTGTGGGTCCTGTCAGTGAGCCAGTTGCCCACTCACCTGATGACATACGGATTTATGCCAAATTGTGTTCGATGATGCCCGAGTGGGGGATTGTGACAAAGACCTTGGCCAAGTCAATGTAAACTGTATGTTCAGACTTTCCCTCATCCAGGGCCTTGGTGACAGTCTCAAAGAAGTCAACTAGGTTCAACAAGCAAGATCTGCCCTTGAAGAATCCGAATTTTGTGGGGGTCAAGTGTTTGGAGATTGCCTAAATCCTTGTTTATGAGATCCATAATAACAATACACTCCATGGCTTCACAGATCAGACTTGTCAAGTTAATGGGGTGATAGCCTCCAGGGACACTAGTGGCAGCACCTTTGTGCAAGGGGATGACAATGCCAGTTCTCCACTGTGCTGGAATGAAGCATGTATTTAGGCTGTGGTTGAATAGGGTGCTCAATGGCGAAGCTAGTTCTTGCTGGAGATGGTGCAAAATACAGCCTGGGATACTATCAGGTCCCATGGAAGCTGTGTTCTTTGGCTTGGATAAGGAATTTAACACTTGCTGTATGGAGATGTGAGGTACTGGACAAATATCAGGGATGTTGAAAGGGACTTTGGGGTGGATGGGGGGGTGAAGTTTATGCTGAACCTGTCTGCTAGCAGGATGGCTAAGTCAACAGGATCAGTGCGATACCATTAAGTACTAATTTGGAACAAACCTGGGCTTTGTGATGGAGGTTCCTGATGTAAATGAAGAAAGCTTTGTGGTTTCCCCATTGTTTCTGAGGCTAGTTTTGATTCATAATTGGCTTTGGAGGTTTTCACTAATTATCTAATTTGCTAGTTGAGGCTAAGGATGGAGTGTTTCCAATTTGGAATTTGTTCCTTTTTGCCCTTGGACAACAGTTTCTTCATTTTGTTGTAAAGCCTGTTGATAGAGGATGTCCACCAGACAGGTTTGTGCTTCCTTGAGGGGCAAGTTTTAGTTCTGTTGGGTATGGCTGAGTCCATGCAGTTGTACAGGTGCTTGTATACCACATTGGTGTACTGTTCAGCATAGTTGTCTGCATCCTCTGAGAGGGGTAGTGGTGTGAAGTTACTGATACCCTCCCTTAGGAGGTTGCAGCTAGCTTTTGAGAAGCTTTTTAGCCTGATTACAGCTGGGGGTGGGGGGATAGAAACTTTGAATGAGTCAGCCGATGATGTGATCTCACCAGGGAAGAACATACTGTGGGAGTGGTTCAGCAGTCGCCCATGTTGGTGAGAACCAAGTCCAAAATGTTATCTCCTCTTGTGGAGGATGAGATGAGCTGGTCCAGTGCATTAGAACTGATAAAGTCAAGGAATCATTCGGTGGGTGCATTAGTGCAGGAATAGTTCACCCAGTCTACGATGGGTTAGTTGAAGTCACCAAGGATTAGGGTGTTAGGGTGTACCCTGATGAAGTCAAGTAGATCCAGGTAGAAGGTATGGGTGTCCTGAATCATGGCTGGGAGTCCATAGCTGGCTATAACTTGGATGGGTGTCTTGCCAACTGTTAGTTGCACATGGAGTAGTCCTAGTGCTTCATGCTGACAAACCAGTCTAGAGGTGTGCCTGTCCTTAATGAAGATACAGACTCCACCAACCTTAGTCTTCCTGACCTCATTTTTGAGTCAGAATGTGTAGAATGAAGTATAGCCTGGTAAGGCAGGGGTGCTCTCTGCAGCCTTGAATCACGTTTCTGTGACTGCACAGACGTCGGCATCTTCCAGGGTGAGGAGAGCCTCCAGTAAGTGCATTTTCAGGTTAAGGCCCCTAGCGTTAAGCAGTGTGACCTTCAATTTGCTTTTTGACAGATCTTTTATGTTGGAAGATTTGTCTTTGGGATGTGGCCTAAAAAAGGCACAATGGGGGAGGCAAGAGCCTTGGCCAGGATCCGGAATCCCAGGGATGACAGGTGGAAGCCATCTCTGGCAAAGTATTGAGGCCTGTCAACCATGTCATCCCAGGCAGACAGATATTGGATCCCCTTTCAATGACACCAGAAACTAAGCCAATTGTTGAAGTCAATTATTTTTTGTTGGTATTGTGATATCATTCTTGGTGAAGGTAGGATGCTGCTTAGGGCTATGATCATACCTTCCTGGGACACATACTCTGAGAGTTCAATCATGTCTCTCTTCATATAATCCAGGGAGGTATGCCTCAAGTGATTCACATCAACATGGACAATGACAGAGTCATACTTGTACTTGTTGTGGAGAGCGTGCATGATGTGGCATATTCTGGAACCAGACAGACAACTGTCCGTGACCTTCTCCTTGTCCAGCCTGGTGAGGAAGCCATTGGTGTGTCTCATAATTGTGTCACCAATGACTAGTATATTTGGTTTATTGTTATGCCTTGTGGGCTGTGTTGGTTTATTGCTTTGCCTTACGGGCTGTGTTTGTGAGACACTGGTGTGTTATCCGCTCTATGTGATGTGTTTGGTGTCCTGTGTGGAATGTTTGTGAGTGTATTTTGGAGGTCTCTGCTACTTAGGTAAGTTTTTATTGATGACCTCTGCATAGGTGTGTGTGTGTGTTGTGCTTGGCTATGTGATGTGAGTGGTGTGGTGTTTGTGCTGAAAATCTCCTCTTTGTCAGGAGTACTGACTGCGGCACGAGACAGCATGGATTTCAGGTTACTGATGCAGATGTATTTCTCACAAGTAGAAGAATTATGTGCTAGGAGAAGAGGGCTGTCAATAATCATACATACACCGTCTCAGTATGCCCATGTTGACCAAGCAGGAGAAACTGATGGGAATTGTCCAGACATAGTAATCCGAATACTTATGGAGAGAGGGCTTTGATAAGGCTTTGTCTACAAGAGTGTAGACCACTAAAACCTTCTTAAATGTAAAGTAACTGGCTTGAAGCCCAAGTGCTAAGCAAAAACTAAGATGCTTAGAATAACAGACAAATTTAATCAAGCTACTGACAAGCAGCAATAAATGGAGTAGAATAAAAGCACTTGAACACTTAAGAGCACGCAGCAAAGCAAAAATAAGGTAATAAAGTAGGAAGAACACAATTATAGTAAAAGCAGCTGAATAAAGTATATTTTTTCATATGTAGATGGAGGAAACAGAAGATAGTTGAAGATTAAGAAACTAAGGGGGCTGGACTTTTCAAATGCTCTCTGTACTCACTAGACTGAGCTGATGAGATGGGACTGGGAAGAGTGTCCAGAATCAAATAAGCAAGGGGGTAGTCCTTCCCAAATAATCTGACTGTACTCAGTTGAGTGAGCAAATGAGATGGGAATGAGAGTGACGAAAATGAAATTCACAGCAGGGTGGGACAATGCCAAAGCCACCACATTTAAGAGAAAAACAACACTTGGGTGAGAAAAACAAACAAAATGCAGACAGAAAGAGACCAGCAATAAAGAATGAAACAAATAAATAAATGTAGTACACTTTTGTTAACTATCACTGAAACAGATCAAGTGCAAAAAAGGATACTTATATCAGCTTGGTATATCCAGATGGTTATAGAATCAAATACAGCCAGGTACTTAGCTCTGCAATATCAACTCTGCTACTGAGCACAAAATTCACAGAAATGTAAGTCTTTGTACAAGACGTACAACAGAGAAAATAGACCCCCAGGCAATCAGATAAACACAAAGGTGTTGGCCAATAGCTAACACCTTAAGTGAGCCGACTCCACAGAATGCAAAGCAACCCCCACCATGAAACTAGCTAATGAATGAACCCTGAGAAACAAAATGCAGAAAGACAGATGCCAACAGTAAACAATGAAACAAATACATAAATACAGTACAGTTTTGTTAACTATCACTGAAACAGATTAAGAAAAAAAAGTATACTTACATCAGATTGGTATATCCAGATGATTATAGAATCAAATGCAACCAGGTAATTAGCTTTGCTATATCAGCTCTGTTTTATTTTAATTTCTCCAAGTCTTTTGGGTTTCCAATACCATGACGGGAATGGACCCCATTCTTAAGTCAAAGTATGATTAAAGTTCATGAAGTTAGCATTGTTTCACTCTTTGATGTTAGCCAGTAGTACTCTTCGCAGCATTCCCAAGGTGCCCAGTAATTACTTTTTCTGCAAATCATACGGAGTTACAAGTATTGGTAGCATATCTAAATATGATTGTAGACTCCTCTTTATAAGACCTGTTGCTCCTACTTCTATTGGAACTGTTGGGTATCTTTCTTCCAAATTGCTCTCATTTCTGCCTGCAAATCCTGATATTTTATGAGTTTGTGTCTCTCTGTACGCAAGACACTATAGTCACTGGGTGTGGCAATTTCAATGATCAATGCTACTTTTGTTTTCTTTTCTTAGACCACTATACCTGTTTTTCTAGCATCTATCTTTTGTATTGTTGGTACTGGATGATCCCATGTGATGTAGACTTCTTAATTTTCTATGATGCATTGTGGCTCATGTTTCCAGTATTTTTCAGCCACTTCAGTACCATAATGTTTGCATAATCCCCAGTGCAACAGTCTTGCAACATTATTATGCCTTTCAATATACAGTCCTTCTGCCATTAGTATGTTGCAACCAGCAATGAGGTGTACAATTGTTTCCAAATTTGGTTTTACAAAACCTACATTTGTCTGTTTCTCCCACATGTTCAATGGAGTTTGTAAACCAACGTGTACGCAGCCCACTATCTTGGACCACCAATATTAACCTTCCATCTCTCAGTCTGAATTTGCCTCTCCACAACCATTCCTGCATTAGTTCCTGATCAACATGAGGTTCTTCCAGAAGCTTTCCATACTTGTAACTATATTTATGCATTTTACACATTTCTTGCCTTCTCATCTGGTCCTTCACCTTATATTCTTTCTTTTGTTTTTCATCACATTCAGTTGCTGCCTGATTTTTATCTACTTCTGGTTTGATTTCCATTCCTGCTTGATGCCGATATGCTTCTGCTAGATTAAGCAGAGTAGTCATCTTAGATTTATTCTCCTTATGTTTCAAAATTTTCACTATGTTTGGGTTTTGTGATGTCAGCAGATATGTGTGGAGTCCCATGATTGCAGATCTATACATATAATCAATTTCAAGTAGGCCCATCCCTCCTTCGGAACGAGGAATATATAATCTTGGTATGCAGTGATTTTTATAAATACATTTTTTTGAGCATGAAGCATCCTTCTTGTTTTCCTATCTAATCTATCCAACATGTTTTGGGGCCAGTCAGTCATTCCAAAACTTTAAGTTAGGACAGGAAGCACAAATTGTTTTATAGCTTGGATTTTGTTCCTAGATGTCAGTGCTGTTTTCAGGATTAATTTAAGTCTTCTGAAGTATTCCTTACTAAGTTTTATTTGGGTTTGTTTGTGTTTTACTGTTGATCCTTCATCAATAACACAAAAATTGAAGCCAGCAGACAATGGCAAAACTGGGGGTTTATTAGACTCCTATAAAAAACATAGGTAGTCAAAGGCAACAAACCGGTTTCGGCTAACACTATTACGCAGCCTTCCACAGTGTAAACAGTAAGTAATGTTAGACTCATTTAAATACTGTTCATGTGAATGCATATCCAATGACCATTGATTCCTCACGAATTTTCATTTAATCCAGGTGAAAATAATGCACCCAATTTAACAATCCATTTCTTTTCTTTCAAATTTAAAAGGCCATGCCAACCTGCTTTAGTAACCCTATTGCCCAAGATTTTATCTATAACTGTGAATTTAAAAGAAGCACTAGGGTGTTTATTGGTATGTTTAAATAAGGCATTGGTAGGTTTTTTATTCCTGACTTCACTTAGATGTTCAGAAATATGGATCCTTAAAGGTCTAGAGGTCTGACCGACATGGAATGCAGAGCAGGTATAGGTAGCTAAGTAAACCAGCCAATCAGACCCACAGCTAGCAAAAAAACGAATATCAAAAATATTGCCTGTATTGTGACTAGTAAAGTCCTTTGTTTTGCTAACATTCTTACAATGAGTACAATGGCCAAATGGTACACAACCTACTAGAGGGTCCCCAGTCAACATTCTTTGACTAAGATTATTGGGGCCTCTGAGAATATGCTTATAGTGGCTCAGCTGGGAACCAATATTCCTCCCCTTATGAAATGAGAACAGACACCTGTCACCCAAAATAATAGAAAAGTATTCATCAGCCTGTAATGTATTCCAATGTCTCTGCATGCTATTAAGTAAAAGTTCCGTATTTCTGCCATAGATGGTCACTAGACAAGTGACTGCTTGATTAAGCGCTGATTTTTGTTTGTATTGTAAAGTCTCAAGCCTATCTATAGTGGAGACAGAATTGCTAGCACTTTGGACATGCCCCCAACCCCACCACACCACCACCACCACCACCACACACACACACACACACACACACACACACACACATCTTCCACTTCTCTTTCTCCTTCTCTTCTGTTAGCAAATAGTATCCATAACTGATCAATACTGTGAAGACTTACAGTTTCAGAGAGTTCAGAGACAGCTCTTGTCATGATTGTGAACATTATTTAACTGTCTTTTTTTTGCTTTTTAGCAGTATTAGCCCCAACTGTGCTCACACCCTTTGTTCTCCCTTTCCTTCCTCCCTTTATGTTACCTTATGATCCCAATCCTAATAACAAATACACCCTTAGCACCATTTGTAAAACTAACCATGTCTCTGCTTATACCCCATGAAGGCTCAGTGCCTCTTTCAAGTGTTTAACAGTAGTGTTTTTGCATTGTAATATGTTTATACATTTTAGTTATGTATGTGGTTATGTTTATGTTGTTTTGTGTGTGTTCTAATATGTTGTTTGCTTTGTTTTTTGATGTTATTATTGCATGCAATGTTACTAGTACTTACTAGTGTGTATGTTATTTGCATTCTGGTCCTCCATAAAAACTCCATCCTCCACCCAGGTAAAGTCAACCCCCCCCCACACACCCCACACGCAGAAAAAAATGCTACCTTATTCAACACACACTTCACCCAAACCATACTATCACTAGCTAAACAACACGCCCCCCCTCCCTCCAACCCACCTCAACTAGTAAATACTCCCCACTACCTTTTTTTCTCCTGTACCTTACCCTCCAACATAAAAAAAACTTAAACCCACCAAATTAGCAGCCAAAGCAGCAGAGTGAAACCCTACAAATTGCAAATGACAAATTGGTGCTGCCCCTGCCTTCTATCCAGTTCAATCTCTTTAACCACCCTGTCAGAAAGTTACGCTCCTACTGCCAGGGAAAGAAAGTCTCATAATTCTCCACTCCTAATTACCTCCACCACAGAACCACAATCACAGCCCCCCTATTCACTCTCTCCCAAATACTTGAGAGAAGAGAGATCAGGACATCACACTCCACAACCTCCTTTCCAGTAATTTCCTTTCCACCTCCAGCATGGTAACCTCCTGACCACCACACCAACCCACCACTTATTGACTTTCCCCTAGCAACACTATCCTTTTCCTCTCATATGGCTATCTCCTCCTGCTAACTTCTAGACCTATCTAAAGCATTTGACATATGGTCCCACACACAAACTATTCTGTCCTCAAATCACCCCACCTTCCACAATCATCATCAGTCAAGTTACTGGAGTCTCCTTACCTGTCGCAACAATCCGCGTCCCAACAAATGCTCGACATATCTCTTCTCCCAACTACTCTTGGGGGTTCCCCCATAGGATTACTTTGGACCCTACTTTCTGACTGTCCACATCTCACTCCAATACCAACCACCAGCCACAATAACATGGCACACTTCGAGTCCATCTGCACATCTCATCCTCTACCCAGTCCCTCAGCCCAGTCAAAACCTAAACTGAGCCTTTCACACTGGGAAATGAAACATGTCGATCCAAAATGTTATATCAACAACCCAAACACTCAAAACCTCACACACTTAACCACCACACAACAACACCAAACAACTCTACTTTTAACATCACAAAAGCAAAAACACACTATACACCCAACATATACTCCAACTTGCTGGGAGTGGAAATTAGGAGGAAAGAAATTCACAAAAAACTATTTGACATTCACATAAAAGTGACCAAAACTAGGAGCAAAAAAGAAAAATAAACAATTTCTCACCAAAGCAGCAAAGATTTCAATAGCAAATTCACATTATTCTTTCCCTAGCAAATTCCCACCTTATTATGCATCCCTAATCTAACAACCTCTCTAAATTAATCTAACCTAATCTAACAAAAACACTGAAAATTAGCTCATCCAAAAATTCAAAATCGGCATCTCCATCTCACTGACCTGTGCTGTACTGGCTCTCACATCTTCTCCTCTCCTCACTCTCTCTCTCAAATTCCCTCTCACTCCAACACAAACTATCATCCCACCCACCCCTCATCCCTCCAGTCCAGACTCCAACCCCACTACACCACCACTAAGACTCCACTAGAAATCACAAACAAATTGCTGTAGATCACTAAAGCCAATAACTGCTGGTGAAGCTACTATCTTTCTCATAGCCAAATTATGGAATTATTATACTCACCACACCCACCTCCATACCATCCACTCACTCACACCCAACTTTAAATTTTACACCTCAAAACACCTCAAAATAATGCCTTGCAGCTCCACTCTCCCCCTCCCCATACTATTCATCCACCCTCCCCAACTACTACCTACCTTTCTTTCAATGATGGCTACTTACTTATAGTATAGCAACTACAGCTGTACTAGTAGCCTATAAGATGCTATTACGCTTCTTACTTATCATTGTTAATCTGTCAATATGTAAGATTCTACTTAAAGATTCTAGTTGTAATCTGATGTACCTGTATCTAGTTCTCTGTAAATGTTGTATGTTAATTCTATGTTGTTCACAAGTATGTAATCATGTGTATGGTAAATTTCTGTATGTTTATTTCTCCAATTTTTCCTCTGTTCCCTTATTGTAATGGCAATCACCTCCGGTGTCCCTCAAATACAAATGAACAAAATAAATAAATATCATAACCCCTAGCCTTAAATCTAGATACAAGGTCCTGCCTATGATGTTCATAGGTATTATCCTCCGAACAAATACATTTGATTCTGAGAAACTGGGACTTGGGTATATTCCTGCAGATGTGGGGTGGATGATAACTGGAGGCATGGAGAAGGGAATTGTACTGGGTGTACTTACGATATACCTGTGTCGCTAGGGTATGATCCTCATTCCTCGTAATTAATACATCCAAAAATGTAACACTCCGGAAGTGATAATTAGATGTAAAATTAATGCCCCAATTATTATGGTTCAAGTACTCTACAAATTCCCTAAGATATATAACATCCGATCTCTATACCATCCAGCAATGATCCAAAAATCTTCTCCAGATGTCGACTTCATCCAGGTATATGTTGTGACTATTATCATAAATCAAAAACTCCTCCACATAGGCCATGAGCAAATCTGCGTAAATTGGGCAAATGATGCCCCCATGGCCTTCCCTTGGGTTTGCCAATAGCATTTGTCTTGATAATAAAATACATTATTAGTCAATACATGTTCAGCAAGCCCAATAAGAAGAGTATTGAAACCTGGAGAATAAAGTTCAGACCTCCGCAACCAATACTCCAGGGCATCCAAACCCGCCCAATGAGGAATATTGGCATATAAGGCAGAGACATCCAGAGTGCAGGGTAGCCACCCAGATTCTAACTGGGTGCCCGCAATGATTTAGAGAAACTCTGTGGTGTCTTGCAATCTGGATCTTACCCACTTGAGTAAGGGTTGCAAATGTCTAGTGAGGAATTGGGATAGGGGTTCTGTCAAGGAGCCCCTACCTGAGACAATAGGTCTACCTGGTGGATGATTCAGGTCTTTGTGTATTTTGGGAAGAAAATATATATACTGATTAGTGGGATCTGTGACCGTTAGATGGTATTGATCCTGATCAGAAATAATACCTTCTTCCCTGGCTAACCTCAAAAATTGGTAAATTTCCTTCCTGAACCTGAAGGTGGGATCTAAGGGCATGCAAGAATAATAGCGTCCATCCCCTAATGTCTCAATGATTCCTCATTATACTGTGTCCAGTTCATGACCACCACCGCTCGCCCCTTGTCTACAGGTAAAATAACCAAGTCCCTATTTTCCATCAATTGTTGTAAGGCTAGTGTTTCAATCTTAGAGAAGTTATTAGTTTTACAGATATGTTCCCTAAAATTGTAATGTCAATCCTTCAATACAGAAGTCTGAAACATCAACACATGGGGGTGCATGGGGGGTGTAAATTTTGACCTGTGAAATTGAAATCTATCACTACATACAACATTATCAGAGTCCTTGAAGAATATTCTTAGATTTAATAATCTACAAAAGGCAGTGACATCGTGAGCTAGCTTATCTTCTGACACAAAGAAACTAGGAATAAAATTGAGTCCCTTGTTCAACACTTTTATTTATATGTCAGACGATACATTGGAAATGTTTAGTACATTATTCTGATCTATTATGTCCGTGTCATCAGCTCCAGTAGGCCATCGATATTGTTTATTCCTTGTATGTTTCCTACCCTCCCTGACCTGCCGTTGTCTAAAGGGTTAGCTCTTTTAGCTGTGGGAGAATCTCCAAGGTGCTGTGTGTCGGGGTCTGTTGCAGATGATGAATCATCACCAGAAGTTTCATAATTGGAACTAGACTGTGTAACTCTTTTCATGATTGATCTGGGTCTCTCCCTTTAGTGACCGTATCATTAAACTAAACCTGTTTACTTACATTTTTAAACTGGGTTCCCTTCTCATAATCTGTTAAGTCCCTCTGACATTTTCTCATCTTCTTAGATTTGAGATATTGCTCCAAATTAACCAAATCCTTGCTTAATTTGTTGAGACAAATTTGATATGCTGGTAATCCCTCATATGTTTTGGTAATCTCACACATCTGGGTGACTTCCACCATTTCCATTTCAATGGTCCTATCGTAATAGGCTGACAGAATTTTAACAAAACCCATTGATGCTTGTTGCTGGGCATTCACCCATTGTTCAATCAATTCACTATCAATTTTGCCCACCAAAAGCTGACAGCGAACCCTCAAGCCAAGTGGAGCCATATCTTTTGCCAGATAGGCCTTGAATAATTTTGCATGCCACACATTGGTTCTATGTGACCGCATTTGTTTGGTTAAATTCTGAAAATGTGCTTCACAAGAAGCCTCCATAGTTGTCGGGATGGAATTATTATGCGTATCATTACCAATGCCCAAACCAAAAACACCCAAATCATCCTTATCGGCTGACAATCCCCTCAAAGTACTGGACAAATCCATGGCAATACAAATAGCAAAAAATGTTATCCATAAATGAATATAAATCAATTGACCTATTGATCAATGAATAAAGTGCCAAATCTGCTGTTCCTGGTGTGCCAAAAAATCTAATTATAACAAAGGAATAATACCTTTTGTATTCAACCCTACAGTGTATGGCATTAATCATTCACTAAAATGTTCAAAAAGCCTCCTATGGGCCTAACTTACCATTGAATTTAGCCAATACAGCAATGCTACGTTCGGAATGGTACATAAACCATCTAATTATCTGTTAGCCAAGGACAATAATAGCCCTTGCTCACAATTCCAAAAGGACACCAAAAAATTCTTGTACCCATACAGCAATGCTATGTCCACTTGCAATATCAATATTAAAGACCGAACAATAATAGCCCTTGTTGTGACTAGTAAAAAGAGCAAGAATGGAACCGCACTGCTGGAACACCCCAAAGAGTGTTAACCAAAAAATATATGCCCCTGCCAAAAACTGCAGATCAATTGGTCAAAATAATACCTTATATAGAGCTCTAATTTGCACTGTATTGTCAGAATTTGTTAGCTAAATTAAAGGGTTGTCAGCACCATTCAATAAGGTCATACATACAGACTATTTGAAGAGAAATTTACACCAAAAATGGAAAATAATCCAAAATTGGATATTGGGCAAGGAGCTGATAATAATAATCATTGCCTATCCTTCATCAATTCCAGAATATTTATACACTCCTTCTTGCTCCACTTCTTTTATATCACATTCTTGTCCCAAACTGATGTTTTCCTGGTGTTGCAGTTTTCCTGCTTTAAAGGTTGCTTTTGCACATTTATCAAAACCAAGCAACATTCTTATATCATCTGAAAAAATTTGACAACTTGCAGTTGTGCTTTCAGTTCCTCATCTGATGAGCTACACAGTTTTAAATCTTTGACAAAGAGAAGATGAGAAGTCGTTACACTTTGTTGTTTTCTAGGAGTCAAATTATAGCCATGGCCTAAGCTGTTAAGTAAACAGCTTAATGGGTTAAGGGCAAGGCAGAACAGCAGCAGTGACACAGAGTCACCCTGGAATATCCCCCTTTGAATTTTTATCCCTGGGATAATAATTTGTCCTTTATCATGGCTTAATTGCAAAGTGATCTGCCACTGTTTAATGGTCACTGTAATACAGTCAATCAGTATTATCTTATTATCAAATCTTATGCATTTTTAATGACTCTTTTATCCATGAATGTGGGATACTACAAAATGCTTTTTTGTAGTCAATCCATGCCATACTGAGGTTCTTCCCCTTTTTACAGTTCTCCACTATGACTTTATTTAACAACAAATGATCCTTTGTTCCATATGATTGTCTTTCATTGCCCTTTTGTTCTACTGCCATAATTGAGTTTTCTTCTAAATGACTATAAACTCTGTTGGCATCAGCTCCCATGTATAGTGTATACTTTGTCGGAAGGCAAGTTATTGGTCTATAATTTTTAGGGTAGCTTGCAGGTTCAGTCTTAAGTAAGAGCATTGTTTTTCCTGTTGTTAACCAGGTTGGTGTCTGTTCGGGGTGCGCATATAAATAGTTCTTACTCATGGCTAAATCTCTGTGCAAAGATTTTAATACTTTTAACCTGAAGTTAGGGTTTTCCAATTTGAGGCTTTTCTTAACTTTGTTTCAATACTTCATTCCATTTCATATCCTGTACCTTTAAACTTCTTATTCTTTTACTTCTTCTATCCATTTAGCATCTTTGTTATGTTCCACAGGATCTTCATAGATATTTCTCCAAAATTTATCTATTTCCTTTTTTTGGTGGCCTGTTACTCCCTTTTACCTTGTTTCCAAAATCTCTATAAAAGTTTTTTGGGTCATCAATAAATTGCTTATGTTGTGCTTTTCCTTTATATTACCTGTGTATCTTTTAAGTTTTTCCACCTGTGCTGAAATTTTTAGTTTGTTATTTGGGATAGTGCATGATAGATCCTGATCTGTTCTAATATTACACATTGGTTTTATCACATCTATATTTCTTAGTATATTTGTTGATCTATTCCCTCTTATATAGTCTTCTAACAGTGACACTTGTCTTAACTGCTTTATAGTTTTCTCAATTCCATATTTCCATGATGGTATTTGATTTCTCCCCTTCCTTTCCCTCACTACCCTATGTTCTTGTGGTAGAAATTTATCAGTTATTAATTTAGCAGCACATTAAATATATCCTGTTTACTTCTGTTATATTGCATGGATCTCTATGGACAGTCCTAATTACTGCATTTATTTGTTTTATCAGACTTCTGACTTTTTGGGTTTTATTGATCTTCTACAATTTACTCCTCTCATTTATCTTAATATAGCTATCCATATCCATTAAATCAAGCAACTCTTCTCTTAGCTCATTTTCTTCCAAACTGAGGGCACATTCATTGTTTTCCATTTTCTGCGGGCATTCTATAGAAAGTTCAATAGCATCTTCCTGTGGCACATTCTCTTCAATTTCATCCTGTGTCATCTGTTGTTCTGTCATATGGGAACTCACTGGCCTATCACTCCTCAGCATTGACTGCATCAGAGTTTCCACAGTTTCCTGTTCCTTTCCTTGCTGTCTAGCTTCAAATGAACATTTATACTGGGTTCCTGTGGAAGTCTCCAAAATATCTGAATAATTGCTTCCTGTTCCACTGGTTTTCCCTTAATTTGGATATCCATTGCCCTATCCTGTTGTGGTGCTCTCTGCATTCAATTTTCTACACTGAATCCTTCACTTTACAGGTACACCATAACCTCAGTTCCTATTTCTTTAACTTCTCCATTACTGATCTCCTTTTCTACTTTTCCTGTTTGTCTAGTTATTTTTTGTATTGGAAAGTTTTCCATGTCCTGATTCCTTTGCTTGTATTTCTCTTCAAATATCTTTGGCTGCTTTTTTTGTATTGGTTATTTAATCTCTTTTTCTTTCCCATGTCCATATATATAGCTTTGCTATACACACACATACACACACATATATATATATATATATATATATATATATATATATATATATATATGTGTGTGTGTATGTATAGATAGATAAGATAGCTATAAATGTATACACGAACACACACACACACACATATGTATATACATATACTATATATATATATATATATATATATATATATATATATATATATATATATATATATATGGATTCACTTTATATCCTTGAAATACTGAAGTATCGAAATTCAGTATTTCAAAGCTATAAAATCGAATTTCTGAAACCACAAAAACTCAGAACTGCAAAATTCAAAATCTTGCACACTGTAGATTTTGAATTTCGTGCTTCTACTGCACACACACACACACACACACACACACACACACACACACACACACACACACACACACACACATACACACACACACACACACCATCCTCCCCACACACAAACACAAGCTCTCTACTACATAAAAGCCCCCCACACCCTCCTTACTTAAATAAACCAACTCCGAGATTGCACTGCATTGCAGAAATGGGAAATCTTCCCTTTTCGCTCTGTATGGAGATCTCCATTCAGTCTGATCAAACTTTTACAAGTTCGAACATATGGTCTCGGCCATATGTGGTTCGAACTTGTAAACGTTCGATCGACTGTAGGGGACCCGTATATATATATATATATATATATATATATATATATATATATATATATATATATATATATATATATATATATATATATATATATATATATATATATATATATATATATATATATATATATATATATATATATATATATATATATATATATATATATGGGTCTACTTTAGATGCCTGAATGTCCGATTTACCGACACCCACTTTACCGAGACCAAATGACTGCAATATGGAATTAACAACAATACATTTGACCGAATAACTGATGCTCAACATCCTGACTACATTACAAGCAAAACAGTATAATTTGCGGCACACATGTATAAAAAGACAATGTCCCTTTAGGTACAAACATACGCTAAGATGGAATCATGGCGGATATCTCGGAAGTTGGACCAGGAATTGTGGGAAACATTTACAAAGTGATGCTGTCACAGAGAAGTAAGGAAATACTACAACTTGAGGGCTATTTGTACCACCTAATACGCAGCCAAGGAAACAGATGTTACTGGGGTTGTAAGGAAAAGAAGTCCTGGAAATGCAAAGGCAGAGCTGTTACTCTATTAGTTACCAAAGGTGAGCAACTATTATAGTCTGTTCCACATCAGCAATCTGCTAATCCACCTGAGGTGGAATGCTATGCACTTTGTAATGATATAAATGTAAGGGCTAAGTACAGCAGGGATAACCCATGTCTAATAGTTGATGAGGCAATGGCATCAACATCACTAGGTGCAGTACAAAATATTCTGAGTAGGAAAGCACTTTTGCAAAGTATCGGTAGGGTATGAAGACGAGAGAATATACCAGAGCGATCTCATGAGATTACTTTAATGACCGTAAGTTGTAGTGACTACCCCTTAAAGTCGGGATCATTTATTTCCAAGCATATGGCTGACAAAAGCACTGACAGTGTAGTATACATGTTTACTACAGTGAATAATTTACATGATATGAGTAATGATTCCATTTGATTAATGGATGGAACCTTTTTTAATAAAGGAGTAACCTGTCCACAGCTGTACAGCATTCATGGACTAGTAAAATGTGGCAGTTACAATAAAGCTGTACCATTGTTTTACGCCTTGATGAGTAGGAAATCTCTAAAGTGTTACAATTTCCTATGGCACTGTGTCTTCTATTTACTCAGCACAAATGGTTTTCAAGCTAAGGTCAGCTTAATTTTATGTGATTTTGAGGTTGCTGCACTGAAAAGTATTAGGCTTAATGTTACAGGGGCTAAAGGTAAAGCTTGTCTGTTCCATTTTGGACAGAATATCTGGTGAAAGGTTCAGGGATTGGGATTAGCAGCACCGTACAATACCGATATTTCCTTTCAATTGAGTGTGAAATTTCTAGTGGCTTTAGAGTTTTTACAGGAATCTGAGGTAGTATCTACATTTGAAGAACTGAAATTGTCTTTTCCAGTTGAAGGGTGAGAATTGCTGAAATACTTTTCAGATTGGTACATTAACGGCAGACTGCATAAATTTACAACTAGGATGTCAAGCTCATTTAGATTTCCACCTCTGTTTCCAATCCCATTACGCAATGTGTCTGAACTCAATGAACTTCACTTGCCATGTACCCAAAACTCTGTCAAGGCTTGGCACAGGCACCTAAAATGTTTGCTAGGATTTCGAGCAACGGATTTACATATTCTTATGCGTGCTTTGCCTAGAGAGCAAGACAGAGTAGATGAGTTACGTGTCCGAATGGCAACTGGTTTTCCTCCGTCCCCTAAAAAACGTAGGTTATTGCAGCGCCATGAGCAATTTGTGACTGTGCTGAGTAGTAGACAGGAATACAGTGCCATACGGTATGTACATAGTATTGCTAGGTTGTTAAAGATGTGAGACACATAATTGGTATTCTGTGTGTAATCTCCGTTCGTTAACTGTATTGTTAAGAAGGAGAATTTAACAGTGGGTTCTGCAAATTTAAGTTTTGTCTATTTGAAAATAATTATTGTAAGAAAAAAGAGTTATTAAGCTTACTTTAATAAGAGGTAACGTTTTACTTTACATTGACAACAGAAGGGATAATTACAGACTGTTCTGATCTGCAAATAGCAGGAACTTTCAGTTGGAATTGCAAAACAAGTATGTGCAGGAAACTATTATTTTGTTCCTTTCACAAACTTATTTGGACTTCTTTTGGACTTTGGGTGCTTCGGAGGATATGTCACGTTCTTTTGAGCTGTGTTTACCTCCTGCTACACTACTATTGTGAATATGTTATTGTTGTCATAAGAGCACACTAGTTTAGCAAACGTCGGGCTAATGGGTACTCGGGCAACTGATTTGTTGGTCATTTGGGGTCGGTAAAGTGGGTGTCGGTAAATCGGATGCTCGGGCATCTAAAGTAGACATATATATATATATATATATATAGATAGATATATGCATAGATATACAGTGGATATAAAAAGTGTACACACCCCTGTTAAAATGCCATTTTTTTTGTGATATAAAAATGAGACCACAATAAATCATTTCAAAACTTTTCCCACCTTTAATATGACCTATAACTTGTACAATTCAATTGAAAAACAAACAAATCTGTTAGGTTAAAAATATAAAAAATAAAAAAATCTAAAATAAGCTGGTTGCATAAGTCTGCACACCCTTAAACTAATACTTTGTTGAAGCAACTTTTGATATAATTACAGCATTCGGTCTTCTTGGGTAGGTGTCTATCAGCATGGCACATCTTGACTTGGCAATATCTGCCCACTCTTCCTTGCAAAAGCACTCCAAATCTGTCAGATTGTGAGGGCATCTCTTGTGCACAGCCCTCTTAAGGTCACCTCACAGATTTTCTATTGGACTAGGAATGGGCTCTGGTTCGGCCATTCCAAACCTTTAGTTTTCTTCTGGTGAAGCCATTCTTTTGTTGATGTGGATGCATGCTTGTGGTCATTGTCATGTTGAAAGGTGAAATTAGGTTCATAGGTTCATACTAGACTATCTGCCCTAGGGCATTTATAAGCCTAGCCAGAGTGTGTTTGGCTTTCGCCACCCATTTTAAATTAATTTTGCTATGCCCTTTTTCGAGGTTAGTATACTGTGCCTCTGTGTAACAGTGACACAGAAGTGATACCCAGGGTAAACCTACAATCTCCCATCCACTCATCAAGATTCCTGTTGAAGAGAGTCAATGAGGGACTCTGCCTAACCTGGACTGGGATTTTATTCCAGAGTGAAGGGAGCCTCTGGGTTATGAATCTGTCCCTCCAGCATGTCCTATTTATTTCAGTGCTGAGGTTCAAGTCTCTCGACCGCGTAGATCGATGGGATTTGGATTTTCTGAGGTGCAGCATGTCCATTAATTCTAGGTTGGACATGGCTTTATACGCCAGGCACAGATCGCCTCTGAGCAGGCGGTATGCCACTGAGTAGAGCTGGAGTTTCTTTAACCGGGCAGCATATGGCATCTGTTTGAGCCCTATAATCCTCTTGGTGAGGTACTTTTGGGGTCTTTCCAGTTGCTCCAGGTGTCTGGTAAGGTAAATCCCAAAAGGGGCATTGTACTCAATTATGGGCCTGATGAGGGATGAGTAAAGAGGCACGATGACCTCCCCTGATCTAGATGTGAATCCCTTCATGATTAAGTGGGCTATATAAAATGTTTTTCTAACCACTTTGGCCACGTGTTTGTCAAATGATAGATTGCTATCAACTTGGGTCCCCAGGTCCCTAATTACTTCTTCTGTACTTAATGGATTACCACCTATGTGGTAATTTGTGGGCACTTTGTTTTTGCCAAAGGGGATGACTATACACTTTTTGGCATTTAGCTTGAGGCCATGGCTCTGGCACCAGTTGTCTGTTTCTATGAGGCCCTTTTGGAGGATGCTTGTGTCAGCTGGAGAGTCTATTATGGCCCAGTTTGCAGTCATCTGCAAACTTGGTCAGCCACAGTCCTTCCGTGTTGGCCTGTACCTCCGAGAAATATATACTGAACAAGAGAGGTCCCGGGACTGAGCCTTGTGGGATGCCACTTGTAACTGGTTTGGAGTCTGACATGGATCCAGCAATTCTAACCATGTGGGTTCTGTCCTTGAGCCAGTTTGCAACCCATCTAGTGACATAGGTGTTTATATTTAAGCTGGTGAGCTTATCTATAATGCCCGAGTGGGGTATTGCATCGAATGCTTTTGCGAGGTCCAGGTAGGCTGTGTGGACCACCTTCCCCTCGTCAGTGGCCTTGGTGACTGTTTCAAAGAAATCAACCAGGTTTAAGAGGCAGGATCTGCCCTTAACAAAACCGAACTGGGTAGGATCCAGTGTCTGTAGGTCCCCAATATCTTTATTTATGATGACCATGATGATCCTTTACATGGCTTTGCAGACCAAGCTAGTCAGGCTTATGGGGCGATAGTTTCCAGGATCCGTTGAGGCACCACCTTTGTGGAGAGGGACCACTGTTGCTGTATGTCACTCTTTGGGTACATATCCTGTAGTAAGGCTGAGACTGAACAGTAGTTTTAGGTTTGGGTTTAGCTCTTCTTGGAGTTCATGTAGGACGCAGCCCGGGACACCGTCTGGTCCCATCGATGCTGTGTTTTTTGCTTTGGAGAGGGTTGCTCTTACCTGAGCATCTGAGATGTCAGGGGGGCAGCACTCTGCTGGGATAGATATTTGCCCTTTTGGTGGAGGGGGGGGGGAGTTTGCGCTGAACCTGTCAGCTAGGATGTTGGCAATGTCTGTGGGTTCGGTGTATTTTTTGTCATTTTGGACTAATTCTGAGCATATCTGGGAATTCCCACCCAGGTTCCTAACATAACTAAAGAAAGCCTTGTGATTATCCTTAATGTCCTGCGCAATTTTTCTCTCTTAGCTGGCCTTAGATGATTTTATGAGTGCCCATAGTTTTTTTGCTAATACTGATCAGAGATGCCTTCCCTTTTTGGGATTTTGCTCTATCATGTAGTAGCTTCTTCCTTCTATTGTATAGTTTGTTTATGGCTGGGGTCCACTAGACAGGATGTCTGCCTTTGGAGGATTGGGTCTTGGTTTTATTTGGGATTGCATGATCCATGCATTCCTGAAGGTGTTCATAGAATGCATTTATAAAGGATTCTGCGGTCTGGGCCATATTTTCCACAGGCCCGGGGGCTTTGAAGGATTCCACCTCGGTTTTGAGGAGTGTGAAATTTGCTTTAGAGAAGTTTTTCACTGTGGTTTTCTGGGCAGGGGGTGGGGTCGGGATGTGAATATCCAGTGAGATTAGTTTATGGTCTGATCTTACCAGTGAGGGATACACTTCTGGTCTGGAGCATAGAGTCCCCATGTTGGTGATGATCAGGTCCAGTATGTTTTCCCCTCTTGTGGGAGTGGTAACAAGTTCCTCTTCATCTTCACTTTTCTATCAGATGCCTGAAGGTTTGGGGCCAAAATTGACTGGTATTTGGAACTGTTCATAATTCCCTCCACCTTGGCTAAAGCCCTAGTTCCAGCTGAAGAAAAGCAACCCCAGAGCATGATACTGCCACCACCATCCTTCACCATGGGGATGGTGTTCTTTTGGTGATGCAAAGTGTTGTTTTTCTGCCAAACGTACCTTTTGGAATTGTGGTCACAAAGTTCAACCTTGGTCTCATCAGACCATAACACATTTTCTCACATGCTTTTGGGAGACTTGATGTATCGTTTTGCAAATTTTAGTTGGGCCTGAATGTTTTTCTTTGTAAGAAAAGGCTTCCGTCTTGCAATCCTACCCCATAGTCCAGGCATATGGAGAATATGGGAGATTGTGTCACATGTAGTACACAACCAGTACTTGCCAGAAATTCCTGCAGCTCCTTCAGTGTTGCTGTAGGTCTCTTGGCAGCCTCCCTGACCAGTTTTTGTCTTGTCTTTTCATCTATTTTGGAGGGACATCCAGTACTTTGCAACATCACTGTTGTCCCATATTTTCTCCACTTTTTGATGACTGTCTTCACTGTGTTCCATGGCATAGCCAATGCTGTGGAAATTTTTTTTGTACCCTTCTCCTGCCTGATACCTTTCAACAATGAGATCCCTTTGATGCTTTGGAAGCTCTCTGTGAACCATGGCTTTTGCTGTATCAGCCAACTGAGTAAATGTCAGGGAAAATCCTACTAGGACAGCTGAACTTTATTTGGGGTTAATCAGAGTCTCTTTAACTGATGGCAGATTTGTACCCAAGAAGACTGAATGTTGTAATTAAATCAAAAAGTGCTTCAACAAAGTATTAGTTTAAGGATGTGCATACTTATGCAACCAGCTTATTGTACGTTTTTTATTTTTTATATTTTTTCCCCTAACAGATTTGTTTGTTTTTCAATTGAATTGTACAGGTTATAGGTCACATTAAAGGTGGGAAAAGTTTTGAAATGATTTATTGTGGTCTTATTTTTTTACATCACAAAAACCTGGCATTTTAACAGGGGTAATTATACTTTTTATATCCATTGCAGACATATTGATATGTGTGTGCCTGTGTGTATGTCTGAAGATGTCTATATATCTCTAGATGTGTGGTAAGAAGGCTTCATCCTGAAGAAAAGAAAATTAACTTATTTTACCTTTTGGTTTGCTTACTTTTACAGATGAGGATGTTACAGCAGCATGTGTGCTAAATGGATAACAGGATGTCATTTGACTCAATTCACACCAAACATTAAAAAAAAACAAACAAAAAGAAACAGAAAAACAGAAAAAAAAACAGTAAGTAAACTTTAAATTAGTCAAAAGGTAAAAATTGAAGATCAAGTTTTATAAAGTGTGATGCTAACTTTCAGGTGTTTTATATTTATGCAAGCTCTCCTCTGACAATACACACTGTGAAATAAATCAGTTGATTACAGCTTTGTGTATCAATGCTTTCAATGAATGAGTCTGCTAGTGTCAGGGTTTGCCCTTGCCTCAGGATGTAGTGAAGCCACTATTGATTATATGAAATTTAGGGGTGCAGTGAACACCGATCATTGCATACTGGGAAGTAGGATTGTCCTGTACTAAAGAAGCATTTCCAAAACCAAGTTGCTCATGCACTCTGCAAGTGAGTTTTTTAGGAAACCATTTTCTACGTTTTGACATCTTCACTGTTTAACTGTTGTGCACAGTAACTGTTGTGCACAACATAGCTGACTGTACAATCAATACACATTTGCCACTCAAAATACAGAGGATTATGTTCGGATCAGTGATCATAACCTGCTTATTATGCATTCAGGACATGGATTCTTTGTAGTCCATGCGGCTTTATCTGCTCCAGGTACAACTAGTTACTGGAGAAAGAAAGTGTTTTGCTGGCTTTCAAAGCTGTAAATCACTTGGTGAATGCTGTCACAAAGACAGTATAACTCCGTTTTTTATGTTTGCACTCATCTTATATGCCTCTCAACTGTCCAGATTTTTGTAGAATGCCCAGATATTTTTGCTTTATATTTTTGATCTGTCCCTCATAAAGTTTGTTGTTTTCAGGCAAATCACTAAGGACTAAAGTCACTAAATAATGACATATATTTGAGGTTCAGACTTTCCGTGGCAGAGCTAGCCACCTGGCAGTTTAAACCTTGGCTCTAGATGATTGTCACTGTTGAATTGACACCCTGACCTCATGTGCAGGATGGGAAAAGAGGTTGTACATGGATGAATTTGAGTTTCAGGCTTTGTATCCTTCAGAAAATGCAGGTTAAAACATATCCTGTTATTCTAGTTACCTTCTAAGTTTACAAGAGGAAGTGAGGGACGTGTTGTCAGTTCGAACAGCAGGCAGAAACACCTCTGTTTTTTTTTATTCTGCCACTGTTGTTTGCTGGTCAGTGCAGGCATGTTTGTCTGCCTAGCATAACACCTGACCATAACAAATTAAGCAGTGGGTTAAGATCAGGTCTTGCTCTAATTGATTTGTCTTTTTCTGAATATCATAGCATAATCACCACACTCCATGCACTACAAAAGTATTCAGCACGTTTTAGAGATTACTGATTTATAGCATTCATCTGAAAAAAATAATGCTAGGAAAAAGATATTCTAAGAAAGTTGGCTTCACTTTTACTTAAACCTTAAAAGACATGCTGCCTGAATACATTCCTCATTTGTACATTGCAAGTTATACCGTCAAGCTACATCCTAATCCATTATTCTACGTACTCAGTTTCTTCTATGCCTCCAGTCCAAAGCATTTCTTGTAAACCATAATAAATAAATACTTTACAATGATAAAATGGTGGAATAGACTTGACATACATTTCCTTTTTTTGTGAAAAACATAGCGCAAACTTGTTTTGTTTAGTTGAATTGCATTAATGAGTTAAAGTTTAAATCCATAATTTTTTAAACCAAAAAAGTGTGGAATAAACTTTATGTGTACAAATCATTTCTTGCATCTTTTCTTTAACAGACTGCAGAGTTTTTAAAATTGTCTGTCAAACTGGTTGAAGGATGGTGTGCTCTTGATGGAATTTAAAACCAGGTGACAGTTACCATGGAGAATATGTAAGCAGTGGCTATTTGTAAGCCTGTAAAAGTCCAGTACATCATGAATTATAATCACCCAGGGACTGAAGGTGGAATTGAAATGATATGAACTTTATAAATGGCTAGAATTTATACTGCAAACATTCTTTGTGAGGTATCTGACATTACTTTCACTCCTCTGCAACAACATATCACAAACCACATTTTTATGTCAGAACATTTTACTCTGTAAGTTTCATTAAGTGTCACTGCTACTATTTTAAGATTGAAATTTCTAACTATTAATAGTGGGCTTAGCATGTTTATTTTATACCATTTATGTTCTCTTCTATACTGGTACATTTTATTAAAAAAAAAAAAAAACAGACAGGTACAGAACTGCAAAATGCACCATAAATTCCTGTAATAAAAAGGGTATGCCAGGATGGAGAAAATGAATGTGTGTGATTTTGTTTCCCACCCATTAAGTGGTGCGCTATTAGTGCCACACAGCATCATAGTGTACTAATTTTTACTGATTCTAAGCAAGACGCTGTTAAAAGTACTTCATTGCTTTTTACAAAAGAACCAGTATGCATTTTCACAGAAAACATTTCAAGTGTTTTCCATTTAAAATAATATATACAACATATCTGTAACAGAACTATCAGTTACTCAGAATGATACACAACCAATGAGGATGTGACCTTCAGGTGAGACATTAACCAAGGTCTCATTTGTGCTTTAAATTCTCCTCTAATAGCTCAGAATTCAAGTACAGACCATTGTATTTCTGAAGGGTTTGTTATATTTGATTTGTCCAACCTGACTTTCACTTTTATTTCCTCAATCTAGCATACATTGTTATTAGTATTGCAATCAAGGGCACCTGCAGGCAGGTGCAAGGAGGTGCACTTGCACCCCCCTGTATTTTCTTAAAGCTGTCGGTGATGATTTAATTTCCACTTACTTTTTTTTTCTTCTGTAAAGCCACCCTGCATCGTTCGGAACTTCAGAAGAGATGGTAGTGGAGGTGGCAGTTGGCAGTCACATGACATGATGATGCATAATTGATGAGCCTCAAATTCCTCCTTAAACTGCATCTCTCCATTTACAACCGTAGTTGCATAGAGTTAATTGGATGACTATGGAAGTATCCTATTAACCTGAACAAACCAAAGATTCATCGTGTGGTGGAAGGACTGGACTGGGCTGGTGGTGTTGTGCACTTAGTTTTTGTATAACAACAAGAAGGTAGGTAGGTTGATCAAAGATGGGGAACAAGAAAGAAGTCTACTCCTGAGGTAATTTTTTTTTTGTACACCGAACACTTGGTGCCAAAACGTGAAAGTGGCGCACTTGACAGTCGGAGTGTGAGTGAGTGCCCAGTATTTCCCCTAGTGTCCAGTGCTCTCCAGGGACCAAGAAAGAAGCCCACTCCTCCTGAGGTATTTTTTTTCTTTTTTGTACACTGAACACTTGGCACCAAAACACGAAAGTGGCGCACTTGAGAGCCGGAGTGTGAGTGAGTGCCCAGTATTTCCCCTAGTGTCCAGTGCCCTTCAGGGAACAAGAAAGTATTCCACTCCTCCTGAGGTAATTTTTTTTTTTTTTTTGTACACTGAACACTTGGTGCCGGAACGCGTAAGCGGCGCACTCCCCTAGTGTCCAGTGCCCTCCAGATGATTAACGGAAATTCCTCTGAGTCAGAGTGACTCAGATCCTCAGATTTTATAGAAAAATATGGAAAACTGATGTGCTTTCTTATGTGTTAACTTATAATAGCAAAGCTTGTTGCAGTGCCAGGTGGTACACGTTGGTAGAGAGGTAAGCAGCTTGCTTGACACAGAGTTCATGTAATGTTATGGAGGGGGTTCAGGGATGCGAACCTGGGTAGTACACACCTATGAAACTACGAGCTTCCAGTCTTTCACTAGGAGGGAGTCTGCCTGCTCGTTCCCAGAATGAGAATTATTTGTAGTTATATGGATGCTGCGCTACTGAGCTGATCCAGATTCTTTGCTAAAGACTTGCACATCTTGTATTCCCATTTTTCCTGTTATATAATAATATATATATATCATTTAATTTCCAAACTCCTACAAGCAATCACCAATTCTTTTTTTAGTTTGTGTGTGTTTTGGTGAAATTAACACTGAACTGTGTGACAGCACCTTCTGTGTTCATTTTTTTCTTGGCCAAGGCATTATTTTAGTTACTCCTTTCTGTAAAATAGCCCTACTATCCTTTTCTAATACCATCAATAACTTCAGAAACAATAATAAACTATCATCTGCTAAGGCCTTTGATATGGTGACATTCAACTCCTCCATACATTAAAACTATCACTCAGCAATTCCACGCTGAAATGGTTCCAATCCTACCTGTCCAATAGGCAACAGGCTGGACAAATTATCTACATGCCTACCAGCACTGCCTCCAACCTGGCAGACCTCACTGCTTCAACCCAAGACACCTTCAACCTAATAGAAAAATGGTTCTCAAGTCGACAACTAGTTCTCAACCCCAACAAAACAAAACTTCACCCACTAACTACATCCTCCAATGGAATCACTATATCACCAGAAGCTCACACAAATTAGGTGTTACCATTGATAACTCCCTTAAATTTGACACCCATTTCAATCTTACCATCAAAACTGTCAATCTCATGCTAAAATTACACCTAAACAAGACAACGATTCTCTATTCTCCCATCTCAATCCAAGATGTGATGTATCTTTATATTGTATTTAGAACTCAACTATCTTCCTTTTTTTTATTAACAATGTTCATATATCTGTTATGTACCCTGGTTAACAAATGTAAAATAAATAAAATAAAATAAATAAAATAATGTTGGTGCAGGAACATGCTTATGATCATACTAACTGCTTCATAAATGGAATATCTTTATATAAGAATTTCATTTTTTGCCTTTCTGCAGAACAGATAAGTTATGTTGTCTAGCTGTGTGCAGCTCCTATGCATTTTATCTCTGTCTTCCTTAATGTCCCCTTAAATGCTGGACCCTTTCTGGGAAGGAGCTAGGAGCACAGAGGCCAGCTGTGACTTTCCTGTTTATAATGGAATCGCACCCAGTCTGTTCAGAAATGTTTTGATAAGAGTCCAAGGTCTTGGCAGTTAAAGCTGTGTATTTGTGACCTTATAAAATTCATCTGAATTCCCACCACTGCAGGTTAGTTCAGCGCTGTCCTGTTCTGTTAAAAGAACTTCAGATACTCTGTACTGCCTTTTGATTTTAGCCTGTGGGTGCTGCTCAGATGTACAGAATCAGTTGAAGTGGATGTGAAATTTTATTTACCCTCTCTTCTGCACAGCTGATTGTTAAAATACAAAGCAAGTGTTGCTGTGTTAGTCACAATACAGCACACCACTGGATGCATATGCTAATTGTTTCCGATATGTAGTATGAGTCGCCTTTGCTTGCTATCTTGAGGTAGTTCTACACATGGCCTTAGAGAAAGCTCTTTTCCCAAAGGTGGAATGAAAAACATCTGGGGTTTTTGTACTTAGTTGTCCTGATAAGCGTTGTATTCCATATAGTTCTGGACACACCTGCTAGACAGATGGTGTGATTTGTACATATGTATTCACAAGCAAACTCCTACAACAAAGAGGCTACTGGCTTTCCCCAGAGTTACTTGTTTGAGCTAAAATCTGAAGTCTTTTAAATTAGTAGTATGTTATTAGTCGTAAATGCAGTTCTTTTTATGAAAAGGAATTGATTATGTTGTGTTTTTTTACTGTTGTGATGTGACCAAACAGTTGAAATGTTAAATATATAAACAAAATTTGAAGTCACCAGTGTGTCCAGTAGAAGAAAAAAAGCCATTTCATACCTCTCAACTGTACACATGTTTACAGAATGTCCAGATTTTTGCCTCGTATTTTTGGTCTGTTCTTCATAATAAAATTGTGTTTTTTGACAAATCAACAGGATGATTTAAGGATTAAAGTCACTAAATAATGAAATGCAATTGAGTTTCAGACTTCGTGTGCTTCAGAAAATGCATGCTAACAGAAATCCTGCTATTCTAGCAACTTTCTAAGTTTATAAGAGCAGTATTTAAAATGTGCCCCTATTTTGGGGCCTTTGTCCACCCATTATGTCAGGCTTTGTGTAGATTTCTTGTGCTGAGGTTGAGAGGTATGCCAGAGATTATTTATGAAGTAGTTCTGGTCAAGCAGTGTATAGTGTTGTCATTACAAAATTATTGCTTCAATACATTTATCTTGGATACAGCTGTCTCAAACTTCAGTCAGTTTCAACTAAGTGAAACTTTAAAAAGTGTTTTTGCAGTTTTGCAATTACTTGTACTTGCCCCCCAAACTCACTCACTCACTCACTCACTCACTCACTCACTCACTCACTCACTCACTCACTCACTCCTTAACGGTAATGATTCCACAGTCTTACAAATTGAGAAATGAGAAAACCTACAAAGACTGAATCACTTTTTTAATCACTGATAAGCTAGTTGGAACCTTGGTCACTTCAAAAACCAAGTAATAGTAGCGTAACAATTTATGCTGCTTTCATAGAAGATGTACATTTGCTGCATCTGAGCTTGAGCTTCTATAGCAATTTTATAAGTTCATCAGAGCAATATTTTTCATCTGACTGTCCCTATTTATTTTAGGCTTTGTCCAGATTTCTTGCACTAACAGGTTGAAGTGTGTGTGTGTGTGTGTGTGTGTGTGTGTGTGTGTGTGTGTGTGTGAGTGAAATGACCTAGTTAGTGTTGGCAGTTGGAATTTATTTTCAAGTGCATTTTCAAGGAATTGTGAGCTTCAAGGGAAGAGAAGTTTGCTGCTGCTCATGCTAAGTCTGCTTAAAATGTGCAACTGTTTTGTTTAGCAAATGGTATGATTATTGTGGTATAGAATTTTAAAGCAGTGTTAGTAGCACAGCAGGTTGCATACTTGCGTCTTGATACAGATGGCTGTAGCTTCTACTCACACAGCATGTAAATTTGTATTTTCAGGGGGTGGGGTGTCACAGTCCTGAGTAAGTCCTCCTTTGGATGAGATGCCTAGTAACTATGAACTTCTTTTTTCACCCATTCCCTATTGCAATATACCAGCTTACCATTTCTTTTAATGTAACATAGGCATTTTATTCAAGGGCAATGGGCACTGAATTTGTAGATGAAACACTGACATACAAGTTATTTTATAGCAACAATCTCTTCATTAGTTTCAGATCTTTTTAATGTAGACTTATTCAGATGACACTAACTTCTGCAGAAATTGTGCATATTGTACTGATATTGGTGGATTGTAATGACAGATGTTTGAGTGGCCTTTTAGGGTTGAAATGAAATTGGGCAGTTTGTCATTATTGGTTCACATGTTTTATTTCATTGCTTACTGGGAAAATGTTCAAAACTATAAATTTAAAATGCATTATATCAAGTGGTGCTGTATTATACAAGGGATATAATTCAATTATTATTTATTAGAATTGATTCACATTCCTGATTGTATTAAATAACTTTTGTATGGTCCTAAAATGTGTGCAAGGGGCCAATGATTTGAAAACAGCCCAAAGGTAAACTTAACCTACCAATGGCCAGATGCATTTTCTTTGAATGTGGGTTTCAATGCTGTTTCAGTTAATGTGACTTTCAAAGGTAGAGAAGTTTTAATGCCAAGTCTGTTTTCATTGTCAAATGTCTCAGTGTTTGTGTTATAAATGTTGTAAATTAAATCGAAATATCTGTAATATCGTAGAAGTAAAGCATAAAACAGTATGCACATAGTTTTGAACAGTGTGTATGGCAACTGGGGAGAAATAGTCAAGTAATGGGACACTGAAATGGGTACGTGGGGGAAGGGGGCATGGGGGTAGTGGGCGGTGCTCTAGGTTTGCACCCCCCTGCAAAAAATCCTGCGGGCTCCCTTGATTGCAATCTCTTCTTGATAATATTCATTAAATTTACAAAGTTACACACCTTTCAGTCATATTTCCTGATTCCCAATAGAAACACACTTATTCAGAATTCCATTTGACAAACTGCCTTTGTTCAATTCAGTACAATCCAAATTTCAATGGAGATGTCAGCAATTTATTACATTTAACCATATCCTTATATAATGGCATACTTAAACCTAAGTATTTAAGAGATTCAAATTTTGTACATTTTATACATATACCAAACTATCCCTGGAAATGAACGTTTTGAAGCATTTACAAGGCATTTAAAGCAAACCGGTTTCAGTCTTGAGTGACTGAGGAAGTCTTTTTGTTGAAACTGGTTTGTTTGCAGCAATAAATGACAGTTTAAAGACTTTTTAGCAGGTGGTATATTTTATTGTGGTGCTGGCAGTTAGTGCTTCCACCAGAAATCAACTATGATGACATGTCTGAATGTATACACCTTCCTACCTGGATGCCCATCTACCCTGCCTGTGCCATCAGAAACCTGAGCTGCTACTTAAATTCAAGTCACCTGGGCCATGGCCAGGGCTTTCTCCTTGTGTTCCTCTTGCAGATACACAGACTGCTTTTAATTATTGACAAACTACAGCCATTTATACTCATAAATACATCTCAAAGAAGTAGCCTTCCAACATGGTGTTATTCTCCATTTGAAAAGAACAGCAGAGTATAATGACACATTCTCTTCTTTCATTGTCAAAAGCTGTTTCATACTTATACAACAAAAACAAGCAAAATGGCAATTATACAATGACTGCTGATTAGTATTCCAAAATGTGCAAGCTGATTGGCCAGCCCAACCAGCATGCTCGTTGTAAATCTGACTTATACTAATGGAAAAAGATCCACTCACCCGGACTTTTTCCATTAGTATAAGTCTTGATTTTTTTTTTGTTTCTGTTAGGTAGCAATGGAGAACAGAAGATCTCTGTTGCTGTAATCTCGCTATGTTATACGTTTAACATAGTGAGATATCTTAAAAAAAAGCAATGTAAATCTTCCTTTCTCCATTGCTTTTTTAAAGATATCTCACTATGTTAAACTCGTTTAACATAGCGAGACAGCTTTAAAAAAGCAATGGAGATCTTCCTTTCTCTATTGCTTCCTCAACACAGCTCTGATGTACTATACAAGCATACTCATGTGCAGTACATCAGAAAAAGCCCCAGGACAGTGGAAAACCACAGAAGGGCACCACACAGGTATTATACAAAGGCATTATTTAAGAAAAGTAGTTTTTTTTTTTCTTTAATAATGTCATTGTATAATAGCAATAACCCACATATGGGTGTGGGTAATGCTAGATTTACCCACGGTTGTCTTTGTTTGGTCACTCGGGCTTCACCCTTATGACCAAACCACACCAACCGTGGGTAAATCTAGCATTACCCACACCCAGACGTGGGTTATTGCTTAAATATGCCATGTCTTACATTTATATTTGTCACATGTAATATACATAACAACTGCTTAAGGCAACTATCTTAAAAGTACTGTGACACACTAATATCATGTACTCTTGGCCTTCACAATGTGTTATTTTATTGCCCTTTTCTTTCCTTTAGGTTGTTCATTTACCTGGAACTATGGTTCTGTGAACTATTATTTCATCTGGGAATTTCTGAGGCACAGGGTCACTACATTTTTAAATGACTCCTTTGATGTTTTACTTGTTATCTGATAAATAAAATGACCCAAACAGTGACTGCACAAACTGCTTTCTGTAAACAAGAAGTATGTTTTGTTCATAAAAACTATTGTTATAAAGTTAGCCTACAACTAGTGGTATTAAGTTTTCTGCCTCATTTGTTAGCTGCTCTCATATCTACAACTGACAGTTCTTATTAAATCAAACAGTTCAGTAGTTCCTGAGTTCTTATAGTGTATGAGTTAACAAAGAACTGTTTTACAATTTTAACAGTTCGGAAAGAAAGAAGGCCTGCATCCAAACATGTTGTTGTGTGGGATTTTACTGGACCAAAAGCTTGAAATGTAATGGTGAACAAGACGGGGAGTCCATGAGGACAATTCCTAAAAGAAAAAAAAAAGTAATTTCCTGCAAATGTAATACGGCCTGTGGAGGCTGAACAACACAGAAGTGTCAAACAAATGGACAGATATCTAAACCACAATGCATTTTATAAGCTGCAAAATTAATTTTTCAAGACAGGAAATTTCTCGGTGCAATGAGATGTAATTGCAGATATTAAAATTAATTAAACAAATTACTAGATTAGTAGACAATGCAAATGAAAACACTTAGGATATGCATATACTTAGAGCACAGAAACAGAAATAATTACAGTTGTTAAGATGGAACGAAGGACGCTTGGTACAATATCCTGAGAGCTCACAGCAATTTTATATCACTCAGTTTTGAGAGCTAGAACTCCTACCATTTTTATCAACAGGACAAGTGTTGACAACACAAGAAATACAAAAATACAAATGCAAGACATTTTTTTATATTTTACATACTGTAAAAGACAGCAAGTTACTTTTGCCACCTCACTTCTTTTCAGGTCTGTCACAGTGTGATGAGATGCTAGCAATACAATTGATTCATTCACATTCATCTCATCCTTAAAAGAATGTAACTGGCATCCTTTAAAGTACCTCCGTCTAGATGACGCAGTTGAATTTTTTAATACTACCTTCCTGAGCATCCTTAATTACCATGCCCCCATAAGATTTTCCAGAACCAAAGCACAACCCTCCCCGTGGCTACAGAAAACCACTAAGTCAGAAATGAAAAACAGGGATAAAGCCTGGGAGCACTGGCGCAAAACCAAAGACCCCTCAACTAGACAGAAATTCCTAGAACTACGCAATAGAGTCAAAAAGCTAATAAAACAGGACAAATTCCAATACTACCAGTCTGCCCTAGACTCCTCACAACACAGCCCCAAACAATTCTGGTCCTCCATAAACTCCATCGTCCACCCAGGTAAAGTCAGTACCCCTCCTCCTAACATCCCTCACTCCTCAGAAAATATTGCTCCCTCATTCAACACACACTTCTCCCAAACCATACTATCACTAGCTAAACAACACAACCCCCCTACCCTCCAACCCACACCTTCAACTAGTAATCTCCCCACTGCCTTCTCTTTTTCTCCTGTACATACCTCCAACATAAAAAATCTCTTAATTAAACTTAAACCCACCAAATTAGCAGCAGACAACCTCCCAAGTGAATACCTACAAATTGCAGCTGATGCTCTGGCCTACCCAGTATCCATCTTGATTAATCGATCTCTGTCAGAAAGTTACGTTCCCACACTGTGGAAAGTATCACATATAATTCCCCTCCACAAAGGTGGACCCTCCACAGAACTAACCAATTACCGCCCCATAGCTATTCTCTCTCCTCTCTCCAAAATACTAGAGAGATGCATACACTCTCAGGTCTCAGACTACCTCCTTACTAACAACCTCCTTTCCAGTACGCAGCATGTTTTCCGACCAAACCGTAGCACCACCACTGCCTTACTCTCCTTTACTAACACTATCCTTCAGTATAAAAACAATGGCTATCTCTCCTCTGCTACTTTCCTAGACCTATCTAAAGCATTTGACATGGTCCCACACAAACAACTTATCTCTGTCCTCAATAACCTATCCTTCTCTCAATCACTCACCAACTGGTTTCAGAGTTACCTATCTGACCGCCAACAATCCGTATTATGGCAGAATGACATATCTCCCCAACTACCTGTCTCCATAGGGGTTCCTCAAGGATCCATCCTTGGACCCCTACTCTTCTCTGTTTACACCAATAACCTAGCCTCTGCCACCTAAAATGGCACACTCATGCAATACGCAGATGACTCAACCATCATCTGCTCAGCCCATTTCCTACCCAAACTGCAAAAAGTCACACAGGAAGCCTTTTCCTCTGTTGAAACTTGGTTATCCGATGCCCAATTAATACTCAACCCAAACAAAAGTAAACTACTCATCTTCCAACCCACCAAACATACTCAAAACAACTCTCACTTTAACATCACAGCAAAAGACAACACCTCTGTATACCCAACTGAACACACCAAATTGCTAGGAGTGGCAATAGACAATAAACTAAAATTTGACATTCACATATACATGACCATAAAAAAAGTCCACAAAAAACTAGGAGCGTTATACAGAAATAAGCAATTTTTCACAAAAGCAGCAAAGATTTCAATAGCAAATTCCCAACTTATCTCCACCCTACTTTATGCCTCTCCAATATATACCAACCTAAGGCAATGCGATCTAAACAAGCTAGAGACCTGCTACAACAAAATCGCCAAATTCGCCACAGGGGCATCCTACCATAGTCACCACTGTCTCTCATTTGCTGAACTGGGCTGGCTTGAACTCCCTCACCTCCTTCAGTGGTATCAACTCTCACTCGCCCACAAACTAGTAAACCATCCACTAAATGTCCCATCCCTCCAGAATCTACTCCAACCCTATCGCACCACCAGACCACTAAGATCCAGCAACAAAAATCACTTGCAGATCACTAAAGCCAATGACTTTACTGGTGAAGCACTATTCTCTTGCACCATAGCCAAATTATGGAACTCCCTTCCACCCACAATTACCTCCGTACCATCATGCACCCACTTCAAAACTTTACTAAAAGCGCACCTAAAAACATGCTGGCTATGCCCTTGCAACTCCCACTCTAATATCACCCACCCCATCCAACCACTACCTTTCTTTCCACTCCACTAACTACCTTGATTATAGCAAGCTCAGATGATCATAAGCCTAACACTTATTATACAGCAGGAACTTCTCATTGTAACATTTGTTAATGTCTGTTATGTACTTCACAGATAAAGATTCTAGTTGTCTACTGATGTACTATGTTCTTCATCTGTAAATATGTTGTAAGTAATTGCTATGTTAAATTGTTATGTAATCCAATGTAACTACTGTGTGTTTATTTTAACTGTGGAGCTTTTCTCCCCGGGCCTCCGCTGAAAATGGACCTATGTCCAGTCGGACACTCCCGGTCAACAAATGTAAATAAATAAATAAATTAAAAAATAAATAAATATATATTTATGCATGCGGCTGACTGTTTGCCTTTACAGCTCTTTGATATTTGAGAAAAATATTGTTAGTCAAGTAGCTAGACACCTCTGTCAAGTAACATAATACAGGTGGACTGAAAGTAGGTAGACTTTTGAATTTATATGGATCTTTTAGCCATCACTAGAGAATATCTCAAACTTATTATTCTACTGATGAGACTCCCACAGAGCAATGAATGAACAAATACGATGTCTGAGCGTCATCTTGGGTATGGTAGCTGCACTCTCTGTACCTTTCGATGTTAAACTCTGCCACGCATGCCCAATCTCATAAATATAACTCCAAGGTCGCACCATCTCAGATGAAAACTGTTGCCATTTATTGTAAAATGTGCAACCTTTTAAGTATTATATTTTGAGATTATGGGTTTAGGGGACAGGGACTCCACAGTGGATGGCACAAGCACCTGCAAAAAATGATTGTAGTGTTGTAAATTATGTATATAACCCATGACAGTAAAATGGTCAACCAAATATAATTTCTGGAATTTTCAATGCAGTAAAATGGATTACAAAGTTACATAAGAGACCCCTTCTATAATGGGAGGGAGCATATTCCATATATGACCTACAGCACTTCGACAGATAGAGCCTCTGTAAGAGAATATGTTACCAGCTTAATTAACAATGTACTGTTTGGCTAATTCAAGTGATCTAGAAGGGGTACAGAATTCAAAAATATGATACATGATGGTGAATGGATGGGATGATGCTGTAGTACTTAAGAATTTGAAAGCACAACTTATTAAGAGGTAGGATGTATTCATAGCCACTTGTACAAATGTAATAGGAGTATTGCTGATGCTAATGAATGAGTGTAGCAAAAGTGTAATTCATAGAGGCTATTTATGGTAATGTGCAAGGCCTGAAAAATAATGAGATGCAAATGAGAAATGTTGTAAAACTTAGTATGCTAACGAGGCGGTTTTGGAATTCATTGTCCAACATCTCTGCCGTATGCACATCCATTATTTAATGTGGTGCTTTGCCTTTGATATTAGAGTTGCAATCCACAAACTTGTTTGTCCAAGTATGCATAAACACTTCCCTGACACAGAAATGAATTATTTCCCCCACCAACTCCTTCATTATTTTGTATTAGGCATGCACATGCACTAAAATGACACAATAAATTATTCTGCCCAGCGATCACTTTGGCAGTCTGACCATGTATGCACAAGCACTTCTCTGACACACAAATGAATTATTCACCCAAGCAACACCTTCAGTAAAATGCCCGAGTATGCACAGGCACCAAAATTAGACATTCACACAAGCGACCCCTTTCAATATCATAACCTGGTTTGATACCCTTGGCCTCCATTTACCTACTGTGAGACTGAACAAGTGAATCACCCAGCCAGTGTTCCTAAAAACAGGCTTATGCCAAGATGGTTTACCCAGTTAGTAAACATAAAATAGAAAGAAAAACTCAAAATACATAAACAAGTAAAATATACTTTCAAGTTTAGCACTATGAATGGATGGAATTGTAGCATAGAAATTACTACTACAGAACATTCTAGAGAAGAAAAATAGTGCTACAAGAATAGATCTGGTATATGCAGATAGGTACTACTTGGCTCTGTACATTGTTCCCTGTACATTAAAAGACTATGTCACATCTTTTGACACCAGAGTTTATTTGCTTGTAAAGCATGATGATCTAATTAAGTATTATCCTGACATTTAATTTTCATGTTGTAATGAACAGCACTGCTACTCCCCAGTACTAGACAGTGTAAGTAGTTGCTTTGGTAGTATCTGTTGCAGAAAAAGATGGTCTTTTTTATTTTTTTTTGCATTTAAAACAATATTTTTATTTATTTTATTTTAAATTGTTTACCGGGAAAGTCCGACTGGACACAGGTCCATTTTCAACAAAGGCACAGGGAGAAAAGCTCCAAAAATACAATACATAAGAGAGATTTCAGCACACAATAAATTAGATATTACAAAACTCATAAAATACAATTTCAAGAAACACATAAAATCAATTAAAACACATACATAACTTTTAGGATTAAAACCTGCAGTGCAGTAAACACATACATAATTTTAAGGATAAAAACATGCAAGGTAGTTGAGAACAATCAGCATATGGTAATTGTTTCTAGCAACAGACAGGTCTTAGTTCTATACAATAAATATCAACAGTAGTGACAGTCTTTGAGGTATGATTAGTATAACAGCCCATCCAGGAGAACTGCTATCACATGACAGTAGCTTCCTTGCAATGCATTGGTATGTATTAACCTGGGAAGTAACAGGAGCATAGCCAGTTGTTTGAATAGTGGGTTTTCAGGAGTTTTTTAAATTGTACAGTAGAGCTATTAGAAGTTATGTGGCTTGGTAGTATATTCCATATTCTTGCAATAGTGCAACCAAAGAGAGACTTACCAGCATCATTCTTATATTTGATGACATTTACGAGGTTATGGTTACTAGATCTTAAGGTTCTAGTGGTAGTGTAGGGTTGAATTAGATGCTAGTTTGCAGGGGTTTTATCAAGAAGGTAGTATAACTTGTGTGCAACTGACAATTGACTGAGTAGCAATAGTTGAGGAAGCTCAATCCAATTAAGCTGCTTAAGGGATAGACAGTGGTGGAACCTATATGAGGTTTCTGTAGCAAACTTGGCAATCTTGTTATAACAAGACTCCATTTTGTTTAAATCAGTCTGGCGGAGTTAGTTAGGATAGGGGAGGCATAGAGGAGGATGGATAAGAGATGAGTCCTTGCTATTGTGACTTTGGTATGTCTAGTGATAAAATGTTTGTGCCTGTAGAGGAGCCCAAGCTTTTTGCTTACTTTCTTGATGATTTGTGCTATGTGGATGTCAAATCTTAGGTTGTTGTCAATTTCTACACCTAGTAGTTTTGTGTGTGTGGTTGGAGTGATTTGGATATTATCTTTGGAACTTATGCTAAAATTAGTGTTTAAAGGTGGGGACCTACCTGGGCTGAAGAGAATAAGTTTTGATTTTTGGGATGAAGAATAAGTTTGGTGTTAGTGAACCATGTTTTGGCTAGAGTAAAGTTGCTTTGGGTTAGGGTATGAAGTTCTTTTATTGTGGGTGAGGCACATATAAGGGTGGTGTCATCAGCATGTTGTACTACTGTGGCAGTGAGTGTGGAGGAAGAGAACTGGTTGGTAAGTAGAGAGAACAGCAATGGGTCAAGGATGGAGCCTTGCGGGACTCCTAAGGATACTGGTAACAAAGGGGACAATTGTTTTTTCCATAGGACTGCTTGTTGCCAGGCTGATAAGTAGCTGTTGAACCATGAGATAGAGGAGGAGCTAATGTTTAGGGTACATAGAGTTTGAAGAAGCATATTGCGGTTAACCATGTCAAAAGCTTTTGATAAGTCTAAGAATATGGATGATACGAATAGGCCTTTGTTTCTGTAGTGGTTAAGTATGTTAGTAAAAGATAGTAGTGCTGTGGTGGTGCTATTGGAGGGTCAAAAGCCATGCTGTGCTTTAGATAGCAGGTTGTTTTTTTGGAGGTACTGCATTAGTTGAGTGTGAACAACTCTTTCTAATATTTTAGATAAGGGTGAAAGAATAGCAATTGGGTGGTAGTTGTTGAGTTCTAAGGAGTTACCTTCTTTGTGTAGTGGTATAATATCTGATGTTTTCCATATGGTAGGTTCCGTTAAAGTACTGCACAGCTTTGTCAAGAGACCAGTTACAAAGTTTTAGTGCAGTGATGAAGTTATTAGGTATAAAGGTCTTTTTATTTCTTACAATTATGAGGATAGTCTGGTTGATGTGCTTGGATCTGTTCCTAATTAGGTAGGTTGGCTGACGGTCACTTAGATTATCAGGAGGACAGCCAGATTGGTATGTGAGAGAGGGGTCAGATATACGAATCCAGTCTAGGCTGGACTGGCGCTTGGAAGTTTTGTCAATTCTAGTGGGGGAAGAGATGAGTTGGGTAAAACCATGGACATTGATGTAGGTAGAGGGACTGTGGCTGGAGCAGTTAAGCCAATCAATATTAAAGTTACTTGAAACTGTAGTTTTATTGGCCACTAGGGGTCATTTCCATAACTCCTTCATCTGTCCTCAGAGGAGTGGTTTAGGGCAGTGACTTGTGGTTTGTTGGCCAATTTGGGTCATTTCCTGTCTTTTCCAGCCCCCTGCTATAAAGCACGCTTTAGCGATTTAGCCGATTTAGCGGAGTTGCCACTGTTGCACACTAGTTAAGCAGGTTTAAACTATTCCACTCTTCAAATTTTCCCTTAAAACTACCTTCCTCGAACTAATCAGCGTATCCTATAATTAAAAGATCATCTCTACTTGACTCCAAGTAGACTATTCTCTATCTGTTAAGCGTAGCACTTGCTCCTACAGTACTTATTACCTTGATACGGCACTCTTGTCATAGATAGTACCCCAAAGGCAACCCCCATTTCTCGGTCACCCATCCCCGGAATCTTTTTAAAGTTTTTTGTCTATTCCTTCTAGCATGTCGGATCAGTTGCTAGTGTCCTCTCCTGCTCAGCTGGTGAACCTGGGAATATTGAGGCAATGTTACAATTGCCTCATGTACACAGACAACCCTCTCCTCCTCCCACAAAACACAAATACATGCGAGAGATGCAACTACACGGCCAAACTGGAGGCTGAGCTCTCTCAACATAGGACTGGCAAGACCAGTCAGGAGGAGAAGGTTACCACACACACTATAGACCCAGTCTCACATATTACCATTACAACCTCAAATCATACACATAAACACACAAAGACATACTGAGGCTCTGATCAAAAATCTACCAAAACAGCAGAGGCCACCAAAGCAGACACCCAAACAACCACCACCTCAGAACACAACACCTGCAACACATAGACCTCACAGTCAGAGTGTCAAACAGTCACAGCCCTTAAGGCCAAACACAATGCCAGACACACTAGTCATTGGTGACTCCATAGTCAGACACACTGACGTCCCGCTCACCAGACTGAGTAAGGAGAAGGTCACAGTAAGCTGCCTGTCGGGCGCTAGAATCCGCCACATAACGCAAGCACTCAGGTCTCTCAACAGCAGGTACAAATATGATTCAGTCATTGTCCACGCTGGTGTAAACGACCTGAGACGTACCTCCTTGGACTACATGAAAAGAGACATTGAGGAGCTCTCTGATTATGTAGCCCAGACAGGTATGACCCTGACCTTGAGCAGTATCCTACCTTCACCAAGAATGATGCCACAATACAGAGATAAGATGATCAGCTTTAACAATTGGCTTAAACACTGGTGTCATTCAAAGGGATCCAGTGTCTGTCTGCCTGGGATGACATGCTGGACAAGCCACGCTGCTTCGCAAGGGACGGCTTGCACCTGTCACCCTGGGATTCGGATATTGGCAAGGCTCTTGCCACCCCCATAGTGCCTTTTTTAGGCAAGGCTCAAATTCTAAACATACCACCCTAGAACACAAAAAGGAAAAAAACTAAGGGTAATGCTGCTCAATGCCAGAAGTCTAAATCTCAAAATGCACCGAGGCCCTTCTCAGTATGGAGAACATCGATGTCTGTGCTGTGACAGAAACCTGGTTCAAGGCTCCTGAGAGCACCCGCTATCAGGTTTTACCTCATATCATGCGTTCCGCCCCAAAATCTGGACAATACCAAGAAAGGAGGTATCCATATTCATCAAGGACACCCACACCTCAAGACTGGTGGCAACGACGATGCATCGGAGACCATCCAGGTGCAATTAACCATAGGCAAGACTGCTCTGCAAATTGTAGCATGTTACAGGCCACCCTCACAAACTCAGGAACCTCACATGGCCTTCCTGAAAACACTAGAGGGGATAAATGTATCACCAAACACCATCATACTAGGTGACTTCAATTACCCTAATATAGACTGGGAACACTACTCAAGCCCAAACACCCTAGCCCAAAAGTTCCTGGAATTCATAAACTCAAATGCCATGGAACAACTAGTCACCATCCCCACAAGAGGAGATAACATACTTGATCTCATCATCACGAACATGGGAGCACAATGTTCAACACCGGAGGTGTACCCCTCACTGGTGAGATCAGACCACAAACTAATCTCGCTGGAGGTCCTCATCCCACCCCACCTGAAATAAAAAGACCACAGTAAAGAACTTCTCAAAAGCCGACTTCACACTTCTAAAGACTAGTGTGGTCTCCTTTAAGGCCCCGAGGGAAAACAGTACTCAAGCCGCTGAATCACTTACAAATGCCTTCTACCAGCACCTGCAGGACTGCATGGATAAGGCAATCCCAAGCAAAACAAAGACTCTTTGTACCAAAGGCAAGCATCCAGTCTGGTGGACCCCAGCCATAAACAAACTCTACAACAAAAGGAGGAAGCTACTACAAGATAGAGCAAAATCCTTAAAAGGTAAGACACCCTTGATCACTATAAGTAAAAACTAAGAGCTCTCATAAAATCATCCAAAGCAAATTTCGAGAGAAAAATAGCTAAAGACTCAAAAGACAATCATAAGGCCTTCTTTAGCTATGTTAGAAACCTGGGAGGAAACTCCCAGATATGCTCAGAGCTAGTTCAAAATGATGTGAAGATTACTGATCCTACAGACATTGCCAACATACTGGCTGACAGGTTCAGTGCAAACTTCTCCACTCCCCAAAAGGAGAGATATCTATACCAAACGATTGCAGCCCCCAAACATCTCCAGCCCAAGTGAGATCTGCTCTCTCCAAAGCAAAAAACACAGCATCCATGGGACCTGATGGTGTCCCCGGCTGTGTGCTCCATGAGCTCAATGAGGAATTAAACCCACAGCTAGGACAGCTGTTTAATCAAAGTCTTACCTCTGGATCCCAGGAGTGGCGACTGCAACTGTGGTACCACTTCGTGCCTCCACCGACCCTGGAAATTACCGCCCATTAGCTTGACAAGCCTTATCTGCAAAGCCATGGAGAGGATCATAATGGACCTCATAAATAAAGACATAGGGAATTTGCAGACTTTGGATCCAACCCAGTTTGGCTTTGTCAAAGGCAGATCATGCCTTTTAAACTTGGTTGACTTTTTGAAACAGTCACCAAAGCCATTGATGAGGAAAGGCAGTCCATACAGCCTACCTCGATCTGGCTAAGGCCTTCGATACAATACCCCATTCGGGTATCATTGAAAACTCATCAGCTTAAATGTCAACCCATACATCACAAGATGGGTTGCAAACTGGCTGGTGACAGAACCCACAGGGTCAGAGCTGCTGGCGCCATGTCAGACTCAAAGCCTGTCACAAGTGGTGTCCCACAGGGCTCAGTCCTGGGCCCACTCTTGTTTGGCATCTACTTTTCCGAAGTACAAGCAAACACAGGAGGGTTATGGCTGACAAAGTTTGCAGATGACTGCAAACTGAAACACATCTGACACAGATATCCTTCAGAAGGGTCTCACAGAAGCGGATAACTGGTGCCAGAGCCACAAGTTAAATGCCAAAAATGCATAGTCATAAAACAAGGTTACCCCTAGCTACCAAATAGGTGGCAATCCACTGAGCACAGAAGAAGTTATCAGGGACCTGGGGACCCAGGTTGATAGTAGTCTGTCATTCGACACCCATGTAGCTAAAGTAGTTAGGAAGACCTTCTACATTGCCCACCTTATCATGAAGGGATTCTCATCTAGATCAAGGGAGGTCATAGTCTCCCTTTACTCATCACTCATCAGACCAATGATTGAGTACAATGCCCCATTCGGAATGTATCTGACCCGACACTTGCAGCAGCTGGAGAGGCCACAAAGTTCCTCACCAAAAGGATAAAGGGTCTCAAAATCTGTCCTATGCTGCCCGACTGAAAGAACTCCAGCTCTATTCAGTTGCTCAGAGGTGACCTTTGCCTAACATACAAGGCCATGTCAAACCCAGATTTGATGAATATGCTTCACCTCAAAAATCTAGATCCATCAGAGCCACAAGGGCGGAGACTTAAACCTTGACACGGCTATTAATAGGACGTGCTGGAGGGATAGATTCATCACCCAAAGACTCCCTATGCTGTGGAACAAAATCCCGGTACATGTGAGGCAGAGCACCTCGCTGGCCTTGTTCAAGAGAAATCTTGACCAATGGATGGGAGATGGATTACCTCAGTGTCAAGAGGCACAGAAAAATAATGGGTATAGTTCCCCATACTAAAGGGGTGGCCTAAGCCACAAAACGATGGGCTAGGCTTGTAAATGCCCTCGGGCAGATAGCCTAGTATGAACCTATGAACCTATGAACCTAATAGTATAGTTTCTTCTGGAAGGGAGTTTGAGATCCAGTCTAGCAGGTTTTCCATTATAGTAATTTTATTACCTGGTGGAATATAGCCACCTACAATATTAATATGTTTGTTGGGGTTTCGTTTTAATTTTGCAAGGATTAGTTCTACATTTTTGACTTCAGGGGTATTACAATCAAATAGTTTGATGGTGAGATGGTTTTGGAATAATATTGCTACTCCCCCTCCCTTTTTCTCCATTGTATCTCTACATATACTAATGTAGCCAGGAGCTGTAATCTCATTATCGTGGTGTTCTGGTTTTAGCCATGTTTCAGTTATCAAAACAATATCTGGTTTACATACAGCTAGTAGGGCATGAAGGTCATGAATTTTATTTAATATACTTCTTGCATTCAGGTTTAGGAAGAGGAGAGAGGAAGTTGGTCTGTGGTATAGATGATTTGGGTGATCTTGGTATGGCTTGGTTGGTGTACTGGGTACTGGATTAGGGTGTATATCATTACAGCATGTGAGTGATTTGAGTAAGTGTAGGTAGAGTTTAGTAAGCTTGTATATTTTAGCATGTCTTTGAGAGGAATGGGCGTTATGTTTAACTGGCTGCTTATTGTGTAAGAAAGTGAAGGTATGGGAGGAGATAAGGTCACATGGTGATGTGGGGAAGTTTATTCATTTTACAGGATTGCCTATTGCTTCTATTTGCCATGGGGGTGGGGTGCTGTCTTGAAGTTGAGTATGGTAGGAGGTGAGGACTGAAAGTAGGAGTAGGGTAGAAATTGTGAAGGGATAGATCAGTGCTTTTAGTAGTTGGGTGTGTAGTGTACAGACCATTGTTTGTAGTTTGAGAAAGAGTAGTGTGTATAAGGGGTATTGTGCTTAACTGTATGAGATGACTGCTGTACTAAGGGTGTGGTAGAGTGTGATCCTGTGTGGGATAACAGGTGTGATATGATAGGGTAACTGGGAGTGTGGGAGGTGAGGAGTGGTGATTGAGGTGTGGTCTTTAACTATAAGTTAAATTGATGCTCTATACTAGTTTATTTTATGTGTTTAGCTAGAGCATTAAAAGAACTTCTCTTTTTAATATGGTAAATATGCTCTCTAATTCTATCTTTTAATAATCTGTCCGTTTTACCTATATAAAACTTATTACATATTTTACAGGTAGCTAAATAGACTAAATGTGAAGAATCACATCTAGCATAGACATTGAAATTGAAGCATCTGCCTGTATCTGGATGCACAAATACACTGTCTGCATTTATATATTTACAATATTGGCATTTGAGACATGGTCTGGTTCCTTTGTCCTTATTTCGTAAATCGATGTCTCTGGGGCCACATAACTATCTTTTTAATGATTTTTTTGTTTCTAAAAGTGAATTCTGGAAAAGCACCTATCAATTTATTTATTTGCTTATCCAAAGTTAAAATATTCCAGTGCTTATTAATATTATCAGTATAACACCTTATGTTTCTTGAATAACTGAAACATGGTTTAAGTGTTTGTATTTTTCTGACCTGATCATTAGTACTACTTTCTATTGATTTAGAAAAGTAGGGTTTGGCTCTAGTGTGTCTCACATTCTTTACTGCATTAATACTAGAATGAATTAATTTCCTATCATAACCTCTCTCTAATAAATCACTTTTCACTATGTGGACCCAGAGACATCGATTGATCAAATGCAGTCAGTGTATTTGTGCATCCAGATACAGGCAGATGCTTCAATTTCAATGTCAATGCAAATTGTGATTCTTCACATTTAGTCTATTTAGCTACCTGTAAAATATGTAATAAATGTTATATAGGTAAAAGAGACAGATTATTAAAAGATAGAATTAGAGAGCATATTTATCATATTAAAAAGGGCAGTTCCTTTAATGCTCTAGCTAAACACATAAAAGAAGCTAGTATAGAGCATCAATTTACTTTTAGAGTGATAGATAGGTATTTTGAAAACATAAGGGGTGGTGACACTAAGATACAAACAGAGAATCTGGAACTAAAATGGATAGTTAAACTGAGATCTGACTATGGACATGGCTTGAATGACCATGCGCCTTTGAAACCTTTCTTAAAAAAACATAGCCCTACGTAGATAGTTATTTAGTTATTGAATTATTAATTGTATATTTATGTATCTGCTATATAAGTATTTATTGAAATTACATTCATGCTTTTTATATATATATTTATATATGTATATGGGAAATATTTATGCATTTGTATTATTTATGGTCTCATATTTATCATAAAAAATGGACAGGAGTTTTTATAAAATTGATATTTAAATTTTATATTTTAATTTTATTTTTATTTTAAAGTTTTGTATTCCTTTAAGTCCTTTATTAGTTAATTGAGAGATGCATAGTATAAATATGGATGTGTTATTAGTTCTTGTATACACCTGAAGAAGCCATTTGGTGAAAGCACTTGTGTGTGATCGGTGTATAAAGCTTTTTAGAAGAAACCTGCAGCCTGCCTCTGTTCATCTATATTGTTGGTTTTGTCTTCTGTACTCTGAGGTACTTGGTTATCCTAGTGACTTTATTTTGTGGAAGATTTGTATAAGTTAAATTGTTCCAGGGATGGGTGTGAATGGGGGTAGGGTAGGGGAGCGGAGTGAGCCTGAGCATAGTGAGGGCAAACGGAGTGGGTTTAGCCAGGTATGGAAGGACTAGTTGGGAAGAAAAACAATCAGAAACAGGTAATTCAGGTAAGATCAACTGCCAGGAAAGCTAGCCCAGGAAAGATAGAGATTAGAAGACTAGAGAGTACAGCTGTGGATATGGGTGAGGGGAGAAGGGAGGACTGGAAGGGAGGTTTAATCAAGAGAAATAAAAACGTATGAGGGGTGGGAGAGAGTGGAGCACAGAATAAGGCAAAGTGGTTCTGCTATTGCTCAAATTAATGGCTATAATCAGAGGTGGGAAGCAATGGGAGTGAGTATAGGCTGAGAAAAGAAATAGACAGGAGTAGCAGAATGGGAGGGTTGAAGTTGTAGATAAGATATACATGCAGCTCTCTGCTATTTTCCAAGTACAGAATCCAACTTGGAGTTTTTTAAAGACAATAATGTGTATATCTGCTCAAAGTGTAGACATATTCTAACTTTATTTTTGGAAATTTTGTGTACCACTACCACATGATGTATAACAGTGTAGCTAGATCATTTGCCTTAAAGCTATATAGCTAAAGAACTCCTACACTTTGTTAAGTCATAGCTCATCAAATGTATGATTTGTAATGTTAAACTGTCAAATGAAGTCCATCAACAGTATGAAGAGTGCCCCCAACAGGATAAATGATGGTGTTGGATCCTCAGTCCTTGATTTGAGAATAGAGTGCTGTTTGACCTACAACCTCTCAGAGCCCCCATTAAAGTGTAAGAAGGGGGTTGTTAAATTTACAATGTTACTCCTTTAAAAATAACAATAATAACAAAAACATCAATACAGGTCTTTTTGAAGCACTGTAATGAAAAAGAGCATACTTCAAATATTTTAATGAGGACACATAACATCACGAGTTCCTCAAACTGGGCAAATATGACTACAACCTAGCCATAGGTGAATTAATAACCATCCAAACTGCCTGTTAGTGTGCGGGTGGTGCTTGGCTATATGCATGTGTTTTGTCCTAAAATGGAATCACAGTAGTTATTTTTTTTTCCCATACTGAGTGCTGAAATTGCTTCTGGCTGCAACACAAGCCTGAAAAGATGAAAAAAAGCTCAGAAAATGAATGAATGAATGAATGAATGAATGAATGAAAGACAGAATGAGTTTCATCCTCCAGGTTGTTACACCTGGCTGTTAGCTTTTAGTATTTAGCAGTGACCAATACTTCTTCCTGTGAGTTAGTAATGAATGTTCTAAGGAACTTACAGTTTGCCACCAACTGTCATTGTCCTACCAGTATTTACAAATCTGTTTGTAAAGGACTAACTATAACTTCTATTCAGAAGAGATAATGGTTTTGTCCTGTTTCTATGGCATTCTAGGCCTAGCTTTCTGACCTAAATGGCCTTCAACAGTAACAGTAACTTTCCCTCTGTGAATGAATATGAACAGCTAGAGTCCAGTGGAGTTTCGCTGAGCAGCATTTCAGTGTTTTTTTCACTGTGGTTCAATTAAGATAGGCTTTCATTTCTCATGGCAGTCCCACTGCTTGTGGAGGATTGCTATGCACTATGGGTATATTTCTTTTTCACTTTCCTCACTGCTGTTTAACCATAGAAGTATTCCATATATATTCAGGAACTGCAGGGAGACCTGCTACTCTACAAAAAATGTTTTCCACTGTTTTTGTAGTTTATGAGGTATGTTTTAGTTCACTTAAGAAAGCTGAAAAATGTACCCATTGCAGTGACAAACTCATATAAGTATAAAATATACTCATGCAGAAAATACCTGCATCTTTGTGTGTTTGCAATAATGTGTGCTCTGTTTTGCAAGGCACTTTTACCTTAAGACTTCTCCATATGACTCTCTTTAGCCCTGATTCTACAGCTACAAACAATATTTACCCAACTATTCCTGACTCAAGACCAGCTTAACAGTGTGACAGAGTTAAAGTGACAGAATGACAAAGAATCCATAAAGAGGCAGTGAGATTTTAGGTCAGCATTGCAGAGAACAGATGTGTTTGTAACTGTCTTGTTATACTGACAGATCCTATGTTGCTGGACCTCTGCACACATTGTATCTTTGAAGCAAAACACCTGCTGCCTCACACATTTCACCTGCAGTTCCATTCAGCCTAAGAAAACACAAGCCATATTTTACAAGGGTAAAACCTCCTTTTCATCCAGGTCTGACTGTCTTGAGCAGTTTTTAACTCAAGTATTTTTAACAAGAAACATCTATATTAAATTATCAGTTATGACATGGACTATCATACATTTATATAAGTGAAAACAAACCATATTGACAAAAAATGTACCAGTGGATACAAAATCTGACAGTTTATTGTTAAGATCTAGATAAAATCATAATACACTGATTTCAGTTACCTAGCCCTTTAAAAGTCCATGTAACTGTTATAACTGCATTAAGAAGAGTTGTCTTGAAACCAAAATTTACTTAAAATAATGCTTCTCCCTGTCCTCGACAACTAAGGGATCATTAGCTGCATTTAAAAAATGTAAACGAATATGGCAGCTCTCACTTAAACTAGAAGCATCTACTTCTTTGAAGTAAAGGCCAACACTAAGGGACTCTGACTAACAAAGTTCGCAGATGTCTGCAAACTGGGAGCCATTACTGAATCCCCAAATGATGTGGATACTCTACAAAAGGGCCTTACAGAAACAGATGTTTGGTGCCAGAGCCATGGGCTCAGCTCAATGCCAAGAAATGTATAGTTATCCCCTTTGGGAAAAAACATGTACCCATGAATTATCACATAGGTGGCAATACACTAAACACTGAAAGTGTGATAAGAGACTTAGGGACATAGGTGGACAGTGGTCTCACCTTCAATAACCACATCGCCACAACAGTCAGGAAATCCTTCTATGTGGCACACCTCATCACTAAGGGCTTTTCATCCAGAAAAAAGGAGGTCATTGTCCCACTGTACTCATCCCTCATTAGACCCATTATAGAATACAATGCCCAATTTGGTATGTACCTCTCAAGACATCTGCAACAACTGGAAAGGCCACAGAAATACCTCACTAAAAGAATCACAGGCCTAAAGCAGATGCCCTATGCTGACTGCCTCAAAAAACTCCAGCTATACTCTGTCGCATATCGTCTACTCCGAGGTGATCTCTGCTTAACATACAAGGCCATGTCCAACCCAGAGCTGTTGGACATGCTACACTTAAAGAAATCCCAATCCCTCAGAGCCACATGCTCCAGGGATCTAAATCTTGTCATCACAATAAACAAAACATGCTGGCGGGATAGTTTCCTGACCCAGAGACTCCTCAGACTCTGGAATAGACTGCCCATACATGTCAAGCAGAGCGTCTCTTTGGCCCTCTTCAAAAGGAACCTTGATGATTGGATGGGAGAAAGGAAATTCACCCTGGGGATCACTTCAGTCGCCCTGCTAGACAGGGGTCCAGGGAAGTAAATAGTGTGGGAAGAAATAGCCAGGGAATTATGGCTAGGCTTGTATAGGCCCTAGGGCCTATAGCCTAGCACCAGCCTATGAACCTATGAGCAGATTTCACTCAGACAGTGTGTCAGTCCCAAACATACAATGTCTCAGCATAGTATTATCTATCCCATTAAACTTCTAATTGGATTTCTGCTAGAAGAAAGGGTGCAGGGGATGCTAAAAAAGTTTGATGAGTAACACGTCAGCAAAATAATTTAAGCTGATTCAACTACAAACCAAGAAAGCAAAAACCAGAGCCTTCTAGAGCAAACACTATTTGACTGCAAGCCAAAGCAGCTGCTTCAGGATATGATGCAGTAATCCAAAAGAAGATATAGGATTAAAAGACTATATGGTGTAGCAATATTCCAGTATTACTGCATTTTTAAAACTGTATTTTATGTCTGTACATAAGAAACTGTCCACTTTAGATGTGTACACTGTTTCTTATCAAACATTACTAATATTGTTAGATTTGTTAGTATTAGTTAAAATTCATGTCTGTACATAAGTACTTATTTGCTGTTGATGTACACTCTGTTTTTTATGAAACATTATTCAGATTATTATATTGGTAAGTATTAGTTAGAATACTCTGCTGTATGTCAGGAGCTTTTCTCCCCCGGGTCGCTGCTGAAAATGGGCTTCTGGCTCAGTCGAACATTACCCGGTAAGCAAATGTAAAATATATAAAAACTTGTACCTCATATAACTATACATACAATGTAGCCTCTTTTCTGTACATAAGAAAATACAAGTTGCACTGGTAAAAATACATATAGATGGCTAGTACAATCTCAACTCTCTCTGCAGCATTACTAGGCATTCTAGTTTGTCATGCCTGAGCACTCCCAGATTTGTTTAGTTTGCTAAGAAAATTGAATTTTGCTGAAAAATATGTGGATCCCGGTCAGATCCATATCACAGGGTGATAAAGCCCTTACCACATCTTGCACAAGCCCTATACTAGGGGTGCCTGTTGTATCTGTCTGGGAAGAACAGGAATCACTGGCCATCACTGACTTACCCATCCTGGAGAAGGGAGGTAGCTCTGGCCTACCACTCGGTGGGTGAAAGCTAAAAGAGGCACTAAGTCTTACCCAGTGGAGTTTAAGCGAGCCAAATCCATGCTGTCAAGGTGAATAGCACCAGTGAAGCTGAGGAGAATCCAGTATATAGAGGCTTACTTCTCATTGATGGACAACAACAACAGGCTTGTAAGAGCTGCAGAGGAGAGGAGGGACCTGACATTGGAGACAGAGGATAGGCTGTCTCTCAGGGCCAGCAAGCTTGTCAACTCCCTACTACCTGACTCTTGCCAGGGAATGTAAGGGTTGATTGGGATTCCCAGGTAGAAACATATAGGCCATAGGGCTCTCACACAGTTAGGGAATGTCTGGCTACTCTGTCTCCTGAACAAATGAATGATTAGGTGTCATTAAGTGTAGCCATTGGGAGAGGTCCTAGGTAGATGCAAAACAAAATTATGGTGCCTAGTAGTTCATCATTCAAACATTTGGTTTAGAAACAGATTAGTTTCAAGCGCTGCTGATTTTCCAAGCTTTTTGTAGAACTGCATCTAAAAAAGATAATGCTGTTTTCAGACACCGCAGCTTACAAACAAGACACAATATTTTTACTTAGACCTGCAAACAACTTGTCTATGGAAAAACATCAGTAGAACATAATTTGTTCTATTACCAGTATACAAATAAATCATTCCAATAGCATAATTACTCAAATTTATTTTTCATCAAATATTATGTACCTGGTATCTTAAATATATTTCTATTTCCTTCTGGATTGCTTAAATATATAACAGTCAGACCAAGCCAAGTGGCATGGTGGCATATTCAGGGGCTATCACGTATTTCAGAAGTTGCTATGTAATGCACACTGTCTACTTTACTTTTCAGGTTAGAAATGTCAGGATTGAGCATTAATTTAAGCAGACAGGTAGCTCCTTTTATTACAAGCAACCTGACAACTTGGAATAAATGGTGCTAGTACAAGTGTATGGTGTAGGCCTTTTAAGAAGTAACTTACACCATAATGTGTTGTGATTTCTGAATTGTAGTTAGTTGGGTTTCAGAAGCTGAAGGATTATAAGTTCATAGGTTCTTGTGCTAGGCTTGTGTTGCCTCCAGGGCCATTAGCCTAGTACTCACCTATGAACATATGAACCTATAATGCTTCACCTTCTGAAACCCAACTAACTACAATTCATTTCAGAATTCACAATACATTACGGTGTAAATTACTTCTTAAAATGCCTACACCATACACTTGTACTAAAACAGCAACAACAGTATATACACATACACAATATATGCAGATATTTTAGCCTTGCTATACATCTTACAATTACCACTGCCACTTTAAGAAGAAACAAATGCATTTTTGAAAATTATGAAGTATGCAAGGACATATATTTGCATCATACATTTAATACTCTGAACTGAACCTACAAATGTATAAAAGCAATGAATACAAACAATGGTGTAGTATACAAAACATTAAATAATGCAGAGTGAATGTTTACTTAACTGCCTAGTGACTATGTCACACAACTGCTATCTCTTGAGATATGCTAAGGACTATTCAAACAGGACAGACCAGACTGGGAACTTGCAAAAGGAAAACTCTAAGACATAATGATATACATCAAAACATTTACAGTGCCTAGCAAACAGAGACAGATGGATCAGGAAAAGGAACAGTCACACTCATTTGCATTAGCTGGTCCACACACAATCTGTCACTCTAGTTAGTCAAACTCAAACTTCCATCCTTGTCTCAGATATTCACGGAAGGTGGATTTGTTATGTGCAGAATCAATTTGCCAGATGGTGATTTGGTTTCTCTCAGCTCAAAGGAGATTAGCTGGTTTTCTGAAAAACTGCATTTAGGTTGACACTCATCAGGAACTAGTTGTACATGTCATTTTTTTGTTTCAGACTATGTTACTTCTTTAATTTATAACAAGTAGGAACGTGGTTCAGTGGTTTTCTGCACTGAAAACCCTGTTGTGTCTCACTTTTCTCTCTGTCTCCTCTAACCTCAATCAGACAGACTGACATGGTTTTGTGACTGTAGTAGTTCTAAAGAATGGCACTGGTTGTAAAACTTTTTATATGAGGCATTAATTAGATTTGTGATCATTACATTCATTTCTACAGTACAGCATAGCTCTTGGCTCATAATTTGACTCACTCATTGGCATGCCAGTCCATATTTGTCTTCAAAGCACTAGCTGTAAAAGGCTTACTCTAGGGGTACAATGTCAAGTAACTCAATAGCTGTGAAGGGCTTACTCTGGGGGTACTATGTATTGTAACTCAGTAACTGTGAAGGGATTACTCTGGGGACACTATATAGAGTAACTCAGTAACCATGAAAGGCTTACTCTGGGGCTACTATGTAGAGTAACTCGATAACTGTGAATGGCTTACGTTCGAGGCACTATGTAGAGTAACTCGGCAACTGTAAAGAGCTTACTCCAGGGACACTATATAGAGTAACTCGGTAATTCTGAAGGGCTTAATCCAGGGACACTATGTAGAGTAACTCAGTAACTGTGAAGGGCTTACTCTGGGGGGCACAATGTTGAGTTCCTTAGTAGCTGTGAAGGGCTTACTCCAGGGACACTATGTAAACTAACTCGGTAACTCTGAAGGGCTTAATTCAGGACACTATGTAGAGTAACTCAGTAACTGTGAAGGTCTTACTTTGGGGGTACAATGTCAAGTTACTTGGTAGCTGTGAAGGGCTTAATCCAGGGCACTATGCAGAGTAACTCAGTAACTGTGAAGGCCTTACTCTGGGAGCACAATGTCGAGTTAGTTAGTAGCTGTGAAAGGCTTACTCCAGGGACACTGTGTAGAGTAACTCGGTAACTGTGAAGGGCTTACTCTGGGGACACTATGTAGAGTAACTTGGTAACAGTGAAGCGCTTACTCTGGGGGCACTATATAGAGTAACTTGGTAACTGTGAAGGGCTTACTCTGGGGACACTATGTAGACTAACTTGGTAACTGTGAAGGGCTTACTCTGAGGCACAATGTAGAGTAACAGTAACTTTGAAGGGCTTATTCTGGGGGCACTATGTAGAGTAACTTGGTAACTGTGATGGGCTTAGTCTGCGGACACTATGTAGAGTACTTGGTAACAGTGAAGAGCTTACTCTGGGGGCACGATGTAGAGTAACACAGTAACTGAGAAGGGCTTACTCTGGGTGCACTATATAGATTAACAGTAACTGTGATGTGCTGACTCTGGGGGCACTATGTAGAGTACTTGGTAGCTGTGAAGGGTGTATTCTGGGGGCACTGTGTGGTGTAACTCAGTAGCTGTGAAGGACTTACTCATACACGTCAGCAGCTATATCTTGCTAAGTACTTTGTGGTAATAGTGTTGATATTAGTGGTTCATAACTCTGGAATGGCTTATGCATAAAAAGAACTGACACCTTCACACTAAGTTTACAATGTTTTGATTGATGTTTGATCGCAACACTGACATTTTGGCTCTTTCTTTGCAATTGGTGTGACCCTGATGACCTTTTAGTATTTGACACAGCACTTTTGCTCATTGAATTAAGGGAACTGCTATTATATCTTCATACAATAATAAACTGTTATGCTCTAATAACTGTATGCTGACTGTGAAATACTTATGTATAAGCTGTTTGACTTGTGTCCAGCAATTTTGGTTCTCCACTACACACATGCTATATATCAGCTTGCAACTCCGGACCATTTGTAGCCTAAGTTTTTCTAGTCTTTTAGTAGCTACAGGTTTTGTCATCATGTTTTGCACATAAGCTGCAGGTAATCTTTGGCATTTGATAATGGTTGATCCCATACAGCATATCTAGATGATGTATTTGTGCAATAAGTTGTTTTCATTCCAAATGTACTGTTCTGACACTGAACAGTCTCTGGCAACTAGGTGACACATTGTCCAGATCATGTGAACTGATTAGTGAAACTAGTGATTAGAAATCCATCTGTATCTGAAAATTCTCAAGTCCTGCTAGATAACTGGAGAACTTTTCACATGCTCACACATTTGCAAATTACACATTGTATTTGTGAGTGTCTATATTCTGAATCTACTACTATTCTAAAGGAATAGGCAACAGGATGTAATGGTTGTCCATCCATTTAGAGTAATGCTACACCCAGGCCATACCTACTAGCATCTGCATTATTTTCTGTTATTGATGCTGTAACAGGTTAGCACAGGAGCTGTTGAAAGCACTCCTTTAACTTTGTTGAATGCTTAGGCTTCAGCATATCTCCAGGACAATGGCACATTTTTTAATAAGGCTGTTAAAAGACAAAGCATTGTGGAAGGATCTGGTACAAATTTGCCCAGACAGTTAATGATGCATGGCCTTGTCTCAACTCAGTCACACAAAATGGAACTTGCAACTCAGTTTGCTTGTATCTGGTTTTATACCACCGACACTTCTATGGGGTACCTAAAGTGCTAAAGTACAGTTTTACTAAAACAGCATTTGTCTTGGTTTAGCTTTAGATCTGGATTTTTGATAGAATGCAGCACTGCCTCTAACCTCTAATGGTGCATTTATTTACTTGGAGCAAAAACTAGAATACTTGCATAACAAAAACACTATCCAGACTCAAGTAAATCAGTCATTTTACAATGAAAGATTTCAGGTATTCAGGTTATACCAAATGGTAGCCTTTTAAAACAGAATTTTACTACAGGGTAATGAAGACTGACAACTTTTAACTTTCTTTGTCAAAAGGTGACAAAGAAATCCATTGGAAGTATCTAGCTCCTCTCCTCCTATCACATGACAAGCTTCCACTCACCTGTAGGCCCTGTCACGGGAGCCACAGTGCAAGCTAGATGAGAACCACTGTCCTTTCTCCCCAGCAAGGCTGTAGCTAGACATACACTTTGTACTCTACAAAGTACATTTTTCTGAACATCATTTTTATGGCATGTTATATCAACAACTTCTTTAAATGAATGTGTCCAACAGCAGATACATAGCTTGCTTACAGAATGGATTGCTAAACTACTGGCAACATTTTAGCGATTTAGGGGGAGCAGCTAAAATGTGATGCATGGAGTTATTAAGTGCATAGGGCAGGCACAAATATGACATATCTGCCCATTATTTTTAAATATTAAATGGGTTGGTGGGCACACATTTGAATTTCTGTCTACTAACTGGAGTACTCTGGCTACACCCATCCTCCCTGGCTGTGCCATCAAGCATTCGTGCGGCTAGTAGTTAGGGCTTTATCTTTTTATTACACAAGCACATGCTATTATCATTTTAGTTTTGATAATCAACTCTTTTTAAGAACAGATGTATTATCATTCATGTGAGTTCCCTGTAAAAGGCATATAAAATGTGAACATGTAAATCTAATATTTGAATTCTAATTAAAATATGACACATCAGTCTGTATTTTAAATCTATGGTTCATACCTCTGAATATCTTAGCTGAAGAATTCTGGTCAAAATCAAAAATAATTGGGGGATGGAGACTAAGGCCCAAAATCAAAGACAGACAGATTTTAAACTTTGCTCTTATAAACACACATTTGCTAGACTATCAGGTTTTGCACTTTCATGCATTTTCTAAAGGATATAAGTCCTGAAACTGAAATGTCTGTTAATATCTACTGACTTCAGTCTTCAAATGTCTTGTTATAAAACCATAAATTCTATGATAGACAAAAATATGAAGTAAAAAATATGGCTATACTGTGCAAAAGATGTGCCTTAACTGAATTGTCTGTCCTTTTAATTCCCGTAGTTTCGCATGCCAAGTGCACTGTATGTGTCATTAGTTACCACCACATTTAGAATGTTTCCACGCCTTGCACCCATTGAGTGTTGGGACAGGCCTAATCTCCTTCATGATTTTCCACTAGATAAGTGATTAAAATGAAAATTAATGAATGAATGAATAATTATATTCTAATTTGTTTTCAATGACAAGCCAGTATAGCAGTACAGTAATAAAACTGGCTGCTAGATGAAAGGATTTGGTAGAGTTCCATCTGTAAAACAAAAGTCATATGTTTTACTTCTTTGGTTTCATTCTTTTACCTGTGTCTAATCTACTGTCAGAAAGCTGTCACGGTGTTGAGAAGAAACTGGCCACATCAGATACATTTCCAGATTGTTAAGAGCAATACAAATTCTTTGCAGCTGTGAACTTTAAGAAAAATAGCACATGCTTTGACTGCATAGTTAGGATCAAGGTTTGAAACCAGTACTGTAATGGTCCTTGTCTTGCTCCTGAGCAGGTTCCTGACACAAGATCCGAGTTCTTCAAACTACGTAAGTTAGGGTAGCACCTTGACTCAGTAATTACCTCTCTGTGTTCAGTTCTAATCTCCAGTCATTGTGTGAATCGAGTTTGCATGTTCTCCTTATGCCTGTGATTTTTTTTTTATCCTTTGGGCCCTCCACTTTTCTCTCACATTCCAAAAAACTGTTTGGCTACTCTATACTGGATTTTAC